>NW_015627981.1:57591-65583 GCF_001515625.1 Sinocyclocheilus rhinocerous
GTGTGTGTGTGTGTGTGTGTGTGTGTGAGAGTGAGAGAGAGCTCAGGATTCAGGAAGACTTGTATGGCTTATTCAGTACTCAAATGTTATACCTATCTATGCAGTACAGTGGAATACAATAAGTTGCAAAATGCAATACGTTTAGTTTACCACCTTACCCTATTAGTCAATCATTTTTTATTTTATTTATATGTTTACTATTATTAATTTTTTTAATAAATGTATTTAATATTTTTTATTATTATACCCTCATTGGGGGCTGAGCCCCCCTAAAACGAAAATCTTAGAATCGCCCCTGGTTCTCGCAAAGAAAGAAGGCGTATCTGAGGCACTGGATCATGAACGTGTGCCCTGAATATGTTTTATGAAGCAGTGAGACGCTGAAGCTGGTGGTAATTGTGGTGTCACGTCTGTCAAACAGTATTCACTACACAGCACGAGCTCTTCCAGCTGAAGTGTTATTGTTTAGTTGTGAGGAATGAGTTTTGTGACTGTATGTGTGTGTCAGTTGCTCATGTATAATAACTAACTGATTATAAAGACACTTTTTCATCTTCTGTCCTTCATAGACCACAAAATTGGCCGCTCAAGCGCATCTGAAGGTAAGTCTCATGCTGTGAGTGAGTTTCAGCAGTGTGATATGAAGCTCTCCGGTCTGAGCACTCGAGTCTGGTTTATTTGAGGACTGGCTTGAAAATATCTATTCCCTGAAGTCCAGCAGTAAGATCTCTGCTGTCTGTAGTTTATACACGCTGCTTTAATCTTTCTCTGCCGCCTCAGCTGTATTTTCAGCATCATTACTCCAGTCTTCAGTGTCACATGATCTTCAGAAATCATTCTAATATGCTGATTTGCTGCTCAAGAAACATTTCTGATTATTATCAATGTTGAACACAGTTGTGCTGCACAATATTTTTGTGTAAATTGTGATGCATTTTATTTTTCGGGTTTCTTTGATGAATAGAATGTAAAAAAAAAATTCATTATTTATCTTTTGAAATGGAAATCTTTTGTAACATTATAAATGTCTTTACTGTCATTTTTGATCAATTGCATGCAGGCTTGCTGAATTTCTTTTAAAGATAAATCTTACTGATGGCAAACTTTTGAATGGTAGAGTATATCATACATGTTGGTGAGTTGCCGGTGTATAAATATTTTTTTCCTAAGATCAAAGTTATGAATTCCTAAAAATGTATCTTTCTTAGCACATTCATTCAGCTGTGGTTCTGGCGTCTCTGCCACAAACATTCACATCAGATGTCACTCAGCAGTAGAGTTACACTCACGGGACACTGCACTTATTCTCAATCACAACACTGCATTATTTTCATGTGCTTTAAAGTCTTGGCGGGTTAAACATTTAATTCTCGTGCTGTTCTGATGTGTGCTTTCTCTGAGCGCGTACACCTGAAGCGCGCGCGCACTAAAAATCCTGTCAAACAGCGCCTGATTACAGGACTGAGTTATACTTGGCGTCTGATTGAGCTAATACTGTCAAAAACATACAAGGTTTACATATAAACACAGCTGATTATGTCTAAAGTGAAAGTAAACAGTTGAGAGAAACCTCTTAAAGTGACAGCAGACTAATAGTACTAAACATGCTGCCGCTGGTCATTATTATACCCTCATTGGGGGCTGAGCCCCCCTAAAACGAAAATCTTAGAATCGCCCCTGGTTCTCGCAAAGAAAGAAGGCGTATCTGAGGCACTGGATCATGAACGTGTGCCCTGAATATGTTTTATGAAGCAGTGAGACGCTGAAGCTGGTGGTAATTGTGGTGTCACGTCTGTCAAACAGTATTCACTACACAGCACGAGCTCTTCCAGCTGAAGTGTTATTGTTTAGTTGTGAGGAATGAGTTTTGTGACTGTATGTGTGTGTCAGTTGCTCATGTATAATAACTAACTGATTATAAAGACACTTTTTCATCTTCTGTCCTTCATAGACCACAAAATTGGCCGCTCAAGCGCATCTGAAGGTAAGTCTCATGCTGTGAGTGAGTTTCAGCAGTGTGATATGAAGCTCTCCGGTCTGAGCACTCGAGTCTGGTTTATTTGAGGACTGGCTTGAAAATATCTATTCCCTGAAGTCCAGCAGTAAGATCTCTGCTGTCTGTAGTTTATACACGCTGCTTTAATCTTTCTCTGCCGCCGCTGCTGTGGATGAAGTTACGGGACTATAAACCACCGCCTGACCCGGTAACACTCACCGTGTGTGTGTGTGCGTGTGTGTGTATGCGTGTGTGTGTGCGTGAGTGAGTGTGTGTGTGTGTGTGTGTGTGTGTGTGTGTGCGTGCGTGTGAGTGTGTGTGTGTGTGAGTGAGTGTGTGTGTGTGTGTGTGTGTGTGTGTGGTTAAACTGTAATGTATTTCTGTGATGCGCAGCTGTATTTTCAGCATCATTACTCCAGTCTTCAGTGTCACATGATCTTCAGAAATCATTCTAATATGCTGATTTGCTGCTCAAGAAACATTTCTGATTATTATCAATGTTGAACACAGTTGTGCTGCACAATATTTTTGTGTAAATTGTGATGCATTTTATTTTTCGGGTTTCTTTGATGAATAGAATGTAAAAAAAAAATTCATTATTTATCTTTTGAAATGGAAATCTTTTGTAACATTATAAATGTCTTTACTGTCATTTTTGATCAATTGCATGCAGGCTTGCTGAATTTCTTTTAAAGATAAATCTTACTGATGGCAAACTTTTGAATGGTAGAGTATATCATACATGTTGGTGAGTTGCCGGTGTATAAATATTTTTTTCCTAAGATCAAAGTTATGAATTCCTAAAAATGTATCTTTCTTAGCACATTCATTCAGCTGTGGTTCTGGCGTCTCTGCCACAAACATTCACATCAGATGTCACTCAGCAGTAGAGTTACACTCACGGGACACTGCACTTATTCTCAATCACAACACTGCATTATTTTCATGTGCTTTAAAGTCTTGGCGGGTTAAACATTTAATTCTCGTGCTGTTCTGATGTGTGCTTTCTCTGAGCGCGTACACCTGAAGCGCGCGCGCACTAAAAATCCTGTCAAACAGCGCCTGATTACAGGACTGAGTTATACTTGGCGTCTGATTGAGCTAATACTGTCAAAAACATACAAGGTTTACATATAAACACAGCTGATTATGTCTAAAGTGAAAGTAAACAGTTGAGAGAAACCTCTTAAAGTGACAGCAGACTAATAGTACTAAACATGCTGCCGCTGGTCACTAAAGGGAGAAGTTCACCCAAAAATGAAAATTCTGTCATTATTTACTCACTCTCATGTTGTCCCAAAGCTTTATTAATTTCTGTCTTGTGGTGAACGCAAAAGAAGATATTTTGGGTAACCAAACAGCTGCTGGTCTCCATTGATTTTGATAGAAGGGAAAAAACACTATGGAAGTCACTGGGGACCAGCAGCTGTTTGGTTCCCACATTCTTCAAAATATCTTTTATGTTCAACAGAAGAAAGAAACTCATTCAGGTTTAAAACAGCTTGAGAGTGAGTAAAAGATGACAGAATTTTCTTTTTTGTGTGAACTGTCCCTTTAATGTTAATCAAACAACAAAACAGAGAAAAATCACTGGCTGCTCTTCACTGAATAACTTTAATACAGTTGCTTTAATAAGAATCAGTGTATAATTTATACAGTGAAGTGTATATAGTGTTTTATTTTTAGATTTGTTCGTTTAGTTTCTTGAATGCTGCTGCTAAATACACCGACTGTACCTGAAAAATAAAGCACTGTTTGTTCTATTTGTATATTATGCGTATTTGTAATCTTTGTTCTTATTTTTTAATAACAAATATAAAATAATGACCAAGATTTTTATCTTCGCCCACTTTGGCCTAAACATCTGCCATTCTTTTTTATTTTATATTTTGTCACCTTGTAAGGCTTTGTTTTTAAAGTAGGGAAATTAGTTTGGTTGTGCTGCTCAGAAAACTTGCAAAATAGTAAAACCAACGTGACAGAGAATCGTGATCAAATCATCGTGATATGATATTTTTGCTATGTCGCCCACCCCCAGTGCGAGGTAAAGTGCACCAGAAGCGTCAGGGTAAGATGTGCCAGTGACTGCTCACTGTAACAAATATTATCATCAGCAGTGTTAGTTTGACCTCCATCTCATTCTATTCCTGCTTTACAATCATGAGAGTGAGATTTTGCTCTTATTTGTCATAAACTCAAAAATGGTAGCTTTACGCCTTGTATTATTTCCTCTTGATTTCGTGGTGGAATGTTTCTCTGTGAGGATCTCACTGAATGAATTCTCTACAGTTATCATGAAGCTAGTTCTTCTTTTGCTGGTCAATGCTAATGTCTTTCTCTTTTTCTGCTGACATTGTGATTATGGTGATGAGTACGATGATTTAGACATTACAGAGCTCTCTGTGGAAATCAATCAGTAATCATGGAAGCGTGTATTAAAGGCTCCATGAAGATCCAGATTACAGCTCTTCCCATGCACAATGTCTCTCTTGTGAAATAACAGACTGAAATATTGCTGACTCTGATTAGTTTTTTTGTCTCATGCGCTGAAGAATGAGCCGCCCCGATATGCTCTGCCCAAACTTACTGTTTAATAGGAAAGATGAGAACTTAAGAAAGCAAATGTTTCATGGGGTCTTTAAAGAATAAATCATGTCACGTTTACACGGAGCATTGGTCCGTTCACACTGAGAATGAATGAGTTACTACATACATACTGAAACACATACACTGCTGCTCTGATGTCTGGCTCTCATGTTGAACTGAAGTAAATCAAGGTCAGCAGCACCAACACTGTGAAATAAAGTGAAATTAATTCCATAAAGTCATTAGTATTCACTGTGTCATATATTTTCTTGTGCATTTGATTATGGCTGTTCATTAGATGTGACGGGGTCTTAAAGGGGTCATCAGATGCCCATTTTACACAAGTTGATATGATTCTTTAGGGTCTTAATGAAAAGTCTATAACATACTTTGGTTAAAATTTCTCAATGGTAGTGTAAAAAACACCCTTTTTACCCTGTCAAAATCAGCTCTGTTTTCAGCATGCCATTCTAGTATTTGAGAAAGGGGATTTAAAAATAGGGATTTATTTATCATTATAGGGTGGATGTGTACACACACTTCCAACACACATTAATGTTCAAACAACAACAAAAGTGAATTTTGCATCCGATGACCCCTTTAAGTCATGTTCAGATGGTGATTGTGGTTGAATTGTTTGGTCAGTGGAGTCGAGTTGCTCTGTGTTTGTGCAGGTTCAGGGTGCAGGCGCTAAAGGCTGGAAGGACAGGACATCATTCTTCGGTGGGAAACAAGAGGCCGCTGATGATGGGTAATAACAGATTTATTCAGTAACACTAATTATATGAAGAGATTTCTCTGAGCTCTTATGAATTTGGGAGGGAATACATTTCGTTATATTAAGTGGATTCACAAACATACATTTACGGGGAAAAGTACAATACAGCATCTAAAAAATAACACTTTTATTCAGCAAGCAAACTAAACAAAACTGACTGTAAGAACATTTTTAATGTTATATTGTCAATTTTGAAATCTAGTCGCAAGCAGCGATTATCGGGGTACAAGCACAAATGGCTTATGCAGACAATACGACGGCCACGCCGTTTTTCTAATATAATACGATTCATACGAAGTATCTTGGTATGGAAGCATTATTCTATGTTCTATATTACAACAGACAAATAATATTGTATCTCCATTTTAAGAGAGACAGCAGTACATTCAGTCATGCCAGCATTATTAGGATATATAAAAATAAAGGTATTTTTGGATATTACAGATTTCTTTGCAGATTAAATAGACATAATTTTGACTTTATTAAACTTTGTGCAACTACAATGATATTGCTCCGTTAAGTAGATTAAGTCAATCTATGGAAGTATTTAAACTATGAGATCTATGAGGATTCGTCATCCTGTGGACAGCATTAGTATTACAGCTGAATCTCTGAATCCTGTTGATATAAATGGCTGATTTTAAAAATTGCTGTTAGCACCCCGAGCATCAGAAGTTCATGAAACTTAGCATGTTTACTCAGAATGTCGTGTTGTCCATATGTGTGAGGTTTTGTGAAGTTTGGATGTTGTGTTCACAGGACATATGCCAATTAGTCATTATGCGCCACACACACACAAACACAGCAGCCTGTATCTCTGCAACAGTGAAACTAATCCAAATTCTTTTGACAGTTTTTGTCAGGTACCCAAATCAGACAAATGGCCTAGAACAAATTCAGGAGGAGTTGGAAAACGTTTTTTTTTTTTTTTTAGAAAATGAAAATAGCGCAAGTATTTTTATAATGCAAGTGGAAATTTGACATATACATTCTGTAGCTTATGAGTTAAGGATTCAGAGGAAACAAATAATTTTGATTCTAGCCCTTAGGATTACAGAGTTATGAACCAAAATGCAAAAGTCCTTATTATAGTGCCACCTAGTGTCTGATGGTTGTGTGTCTGGGCAGCTGAGTAGCGGCTGGGATTTCTGCTCATCCCTGCAAGTCTAGCATCTCTAGGTCGCCCAGACAGTTTTAGTGAAGAAAAAAATAAAATCTTTGCAAATGTCTGCTTCTTTTGAACTTTCTATTCATCAGAGAAACCTGAAAAATAAAATCACAGTTTCCCAAAAATATTGTGCAGCACGACTGTTTTCAACATTGCTAATAATCAGAAATGTTTCTTGAGCAGCAAATCAGCATATTAGAATGATTTCTGAAGATCATGTGACACTGAAGACTGGAGTAATGATGCTGAAAATACAGCTGCGCATCACAGAAATACATTACAGTTTAACAGACATTCACAGAGAAAACTGTTATTTTAAATTGTAATACTTCACAATATTACTGTTCTTACTGTGATCAAATAAATGCAGCATATACTGCATGTATAGTATCTGCAATATATGTATTTACTGTATTTGACGTCAAGAATCATTTTCCATGCAGTCAGGTCACCAGAACTTAGTTTTTTCCAAGATAAATATCTATTTTACTCTGAAATGTCACATGTTGACTTCAGCACAATCAAACTAACGAGTCCTCGGTGCTCTTCTAGTATTGTGGATGTTGTTTCTGTGGGATTGTGATGTTCAGATTTTTTTTAAAAAGTCATGGTTGTTTGTTTTGCTGATTTGATTTTCAGTTCTGCTTACGAAGAAGGATATCAGAACCAGGGTCCTAAGCATGACTTCTGAGAAACCTTCGGTAGTAACTCTGCTCCCAGCGGCAACTCTGTAGAGAAGAGCTGGAGCTCAGAAGCTCAGGTCAACAACAAGAATAGTGCTGCAGAGAGCTGGGACACCTGGGACAATGACTGGGAGAAAGCTGGAGAAGACAAGGACAAGAAGAGCCCGTCGAAAGCGTCCGATGACTCTTGGGACAACAGCGGCTGGTAGACCTGCTGAGGGTTTGTGCGTTTGCCTTCATCGGCCTGTCCTGTGCGACACGCGTCACGAACACACCTCTGACTGGATCTGTCGTTGTTTGTTTGTGTTGAGAATGAGCTGATAAAGATCTTTTTGACGTCTCTGTCCACAATGGGGATGTTTGATATTACGGTATAATGTTTGATATTGTAGTGGATTTGACACCAGCAGAGATCTGCATGTCATCTGCTCTTTGTGGCCCGTGGATCATAAACCTTCAGATCACAGTGGCTTTCATGTGTCATGACAGACTCCTGTTTGTTTGTGATTTTTTTATTTTATTTGTATGTTTATTATATATGTGTGTATTATATGATGAGCTGTCAAACAGATTCCTATTTAAAAAAATGAATTTTTTCAGCAAAATCATTCAGGCTTCCTGTTCATAATGTAATCACAGTAACCAAACGTTCGTCTATAGAAGCATGACGCATGGGCTGTCCATCGTTTTCGTTAATATCCTCCAGTTCATTGTCCATCACCTCGTGGCCTTTTGTGGAAATCGCTGATATATATATATATATATATATATATTTTTTTTT
>NW_015627981.1:65980-78905 GCF_001515625.1 Sinocyclocheilus rhinocerous
TTGTGGGGTGTTTAATCAATGTTATGTATTTTGTTTGTTTCCTCCTGTAATAACCGCTGCGTGTTGTCCATATTGTCATTCCAGATGTGAAATGTGCTGTTCATGAGCTCTTGGATTACATGAAAGAACAAATTATCTCGAAGATTTCATGTAAAACTCAAGACTTGGACATCAAACATCACTATTGGGAACATGGGTGAGCTACGCTATATTCTGCTAGTTAAATAGTATAGTTAATAACGCTTTAAACAGTGCGTAACTTCTGAACTTGCTCTCATACGTAACTTGAACCTGATTTTACAGTGCTGATGTTAATGAGACTGATGAAGGTCATGACTTTCCAGCTGAAGATGTTTCCTGTGCAGTTTTTGAACATATGGTTAATGACATCAGAGCTGTCATTACGCTGGGTTCATCACAGATGGTGTGGATGACAGATGTGATGTGATGGTTGGGCTGTCCTGTGACTGCATGTTATTCATCTGAGAGTGTAGGGTGAAGTTTGAGGAAAGTAAGGAATCAGGAGTCTCTTCACAGAAACACTTTCAAATGGACCATAAACAAAGGCATTGCTTCTGCTTTGGCTGTTATCATGATGTTCTGCTCACATGCAGATCTGCTGAAGAAGAGGAATGTCTGAGTCACATGGGGTGCCTCAAGGCTCAATGTTTGGTCCCCTCCTGTTCTCCATAAACACAGCCCCACTGGTGCATGATCATAAGGTACATGGGCTTCCTGTCAGAATATGCAGCTTAGCTCCTTGTCTATTTCAAGACTGGACTACTGCAATGCTGTATTAGCCAACTAGCACAACTACTAAAGCTGTGTTCATACCATGTCATAATTACTGTAGTTTCGAGATAACACGTGACGTTCTACTCTGAGCCGTCCACGTCCTCAGACTCTGAATTATGTGTTTCTATGGCACCATCAATGGCTAAGTAGCGCCTAAATGAATCTGTGGTGGTCAGGTGGTACAGCGGTCACGCGGTCCAAGTTGTGGCTCTCAGAACATTCCCAGCTTTCAAGTTGTAATTTTGAGTTCCGCGAGCGTGTGAACCCTTTGGCGATGATGGTGTTGCCATATAACGCCGAGTCTGAGGACGTGGACAACTCCGTGCAGAACGTCCTGTTGTCTCGAAATTACGGTAATTATGACGTGGCGTGAAGCCTGAGCTGAAACCTCTGCAGATGATCCCGAATGTGGCAACATGTCTGGTCCTCAATTAGCCAACATGGACTCACATCACGCCCATTCCAAACTCACTCCACTGGCTTCAGATTTAAGGTGTTGATGCTGACTTACTGGACTGCCACTAGAAGTACACCACCTCAATACTCCTGCCAGCTATGGCCACTGACGCCTTGTCTCTGCTCCTCTCTGGTGGAATGAGCTGCTAACCTCCACCCGAACTGCTGAGACCATCACAGCTTTCAAGAAGCAGCTTTTCCACAAGCATTGAACCAAGGCACTTTCTATTACAACCCTCGTCAAAAAATGTAGTCTCTTTTCTGAATTTCACTCCTGCTTCTGTTTGCAGTCTGAAATGCTTCAACTTGCTCTTAGTGAATGCAGGACATCGGTGATGATGGAAATGCATCTGTCTGGTGTCATTTTAGAGCTTGATGTCCTCTTTCGTTTTCATTATTTGGAGAGCAGTGGCCAAGACGTTCTTTAAAAAAAATAAAAAAATAAATAAAAATCACTTTTTGTGTCCCACTGAAGAAAGTCACACAGGTTTGGAATGACGTGACGCTGAACAAATGATGATAGAATAACATTTTTGAATGAACTGTTACTCAAAGATTATTAATTGTTTTCCCCAAAAAATTTTATCAGCCGAACCTCTTTGATCTAAAAATTTACTTTAAGTTCCCCTGAAATTTTAAGCTAATTTAACTTGAAAAACATATTTGCATGTTCACGGTTTTCTGATGTTGATTATGACATGCAGGGAAACAAATACAATATTTCTTTGTAACTGTTAGTATTTTATTTGGGTTGTTTTTATTTTAAAGTGTATTTAGTTTTGTTAGCTTTATCAACTCACAAAGCCCAGTTTGGGAATATATGTCCAGAAATATATTCAACAATTTTTAATGAACACAATGTTCATACCAATTTAAATCAGTATTGTGAGTATTGTAATGCAATATTAGCTTCAGAGACGTTAAAGTTTTATAAGACATGATCTTAACACACACAGAGTTGAAATCCTGATGTGTTTTAAGACTGTAGCGTGTGCTGCTTGCAATTCCAAGGTCATGGGTTCAACTCTCAGAGAAATCATGAATGCCAGAAGTTTATCTGTCCAGTTCCATGCATTCTCCACGCCGCGGGTCCTCTGTGGGGTCGTGAGGATGAGTCCATCTCAGGGCTTATATGTACACATGATGCTATATTCATTGGTTTCCATGACGACAGAGAAATGCTGATGCTGTATCCATAACAACCGCTTGCAGTACAAAAGACTATAAAAGCAAGGAAGATCTAGACGTGACACAAGAGAACATTAAATATGTTCAGTTGGTCTTCGGTCTGAAAACTGCTGAACTGTCATGATGTCACCAAACTTCATGTATCTGTGTATGATGACTACGTATTTATGTGTGTGCAAGATTTCATGTCATTTAAAGTTTGATTGAAACACATGTACCCCCAATACACACAAATGCCATTGCATCTCCTGTAAGAGAGATCTGATGTGTGTGTGTGTGTTAATGATGTGTCTCCTCTCTGCTGTGGTTTATAACTGATTCTTATAGACTGCCCAGATAGCACAGGTACGTCTGCAAGAGGTCTGTTAAAGATCGCTTCATCTGGAAGCATCTGCTGTGTACAAACATCTGTTAGAGGTCTTTAAGATGTCAGTTTTACATAACATAAACATCTTAAAGACGTCTTCTAAACGTCTATTTGACATCTGATAGGAAACGTCCTATAGTCATATTGCAGATGAGCAAACACTCTAAAAAATACATCTTGCAGACGTCAAATAGACGTCTCTGTGATGGACGTGTGCTGTCAGGGTGGCCATCTGCATTATAAAACACTTGATTAAACAGATCTGAGTACACTTTATACAGTGATTTAATGAGTCATCTTTCCATGGGATTCTTAATCCTGTGTAAGTAAATGTTTGTATTTTTACATTTTAAGATATACTGCATTCATTCTCCATGTGCCATGTTTTTTTTGTTTTTATCTCAGCCGTACTTTATGGTGTTTCATGTCATCAGTATCTGAAGAAAGTCATTATTAGCATTATTTCCAGTGCTTTTACAGCTACTCCACCCACCTGTCTCGAGTTAACCAGTCATCATGTCGTCGTTAACCAGATCTAGTCATGGACTGATGCTGTCTGCTGCTGCAGTGAATCCCAGGGCGGGGCTTGAGCGCGTCGATCACTGCAGCTCGTGTGCTGATTGGCTGCTGTGGGGTGTGGGCGGGGTCAGACGGAGGGCTGAATAATTCACTTACAGTTAGACCGATTAAAGCGATCTCTGTGCTGGATTAAATAGTGCGGATCCCCGATCCGGTTTACAGCAGATGAATCGGTGATCATCAGGATGAAGAAGAGTGTGGTGGTGATGATGAAGAAGATGTGATGGCGTAAACTCCGCCCATCAGCCTCCATCTGAACAGCAGCTCTCACATCGAGCGCAACATCGCTGTTTTATCGCTCGTTTTGGGGTAAGAGCATCGTGCAGATGAAAAACACGCTAAACACACTCATACTGTGTGACAGCGGCTCTCAGTGATATGTGCGCTATTCGCATGCATTTCAGCATTCACATTCATCTCAGTTTGACATTTTGTGATCGATGCGTCTGCGATGATGATCGCGGAGTTAAACGCGACGCGGCCGAAAGCGGTGCGATTTTAATTCGCATTATATATATCGACGCCCATCGTGCGATCTGAACACGTTTAATAACGTTGATGTGTGCTGGTGTCACGTCCGTGTCATTGAGTGTCATTGTGTGATTGTGTCGTTCAGTCCTTCATCTCCTTTACTGTGCGACTCCATCAAACATCAGCGCTAAAGAGAACTCCGATATGCGGTGCATTGATATCTATAAGAATACATTCAAAAAACACACTGATTGTAGCTACTAGTCAGGTTAGTCACGTTAGTTGTCAGGTTAGTTGTGACGTTAGAGGGCGTGACATCTAACATTCCAACTCAGAATCCTGTTTAGTAACCATGGTAATTTGACTTAGGAAATAGAACTTTTTCAAATGTGGCGTCAAGTATTTAAATAGACGGCAAGTTTCCCATAGATGAAATTATGCAGAAAGTATAAATTAGACTGGATGCAGTTCTCTAGTATCAGTTTGCCTCAAATGTTTCTCCTAAAACTCCTTTACAGAAAGAAAATTAGACTCTCGTGAGTGAATAGTTGAAAGCCGATCACAGCAATGCATTTGTTTGTTAGGGTCATGCAACATTTTATTATAATTTTAGTCGAGTAATTTGGGATGGTTTGCTGCTGCTGTCTGACAGTCACTAGCCTATATTGTCTGAGAAATACTACAGAGATACCATTTTACCAGAGTCTGATCATTAAACTGGCTTAAGAGATTCAGAAACCATATGCAACCAGATACGCGTATTTTTCTTGGCAATTTAAAGCAATATATTATTCCGTTGATTAACACATTAAATCAACATATTTAAGAATCATCTTGAGCTGAAATAAGATTTAATGTTCTTTCTGTAATTTTAATCCCTTTTTAAAAAAGTCCCACCAGACTTTTCACACTTGCAATCAACGCTTAAATTAAATTAAATGTGGTCAGCTCGTGACAAAAAGCATTTAAAGATTCAAAGTTAGAGATTCATCTTTGCTATAACGTCAGAGTCACTGGAAAAGTGTTTGCATCTCTATAAGAAAACAAGTCAAAGTCACGGCCGTCTGTCTGGATGTGCTGAGCGCCGTTCACACTGACAGCGACACAAAGCCACCAGACCTCATTCAGGTTCTGTGGGACTGATATGCAAATGAGCAGGGAAGTGATGCACTGACTACCAATGAGAGCAGAGCGCGAGAAACCAGCAGCGCACTGACTCTTGTGATGTGTAATAATTATGTTGTTTCTGATGAAATATGTGAGCCTGGACCTCAAAAAAAACAGTCATAAGGGTAAATTTTTCGAAATTGAGATTTGTACATCATCTGAAAGCTGAATAAATGAGATTTTTGGCTGAGATACAACTATTTGAAAATCTGGAATCTGAGGGTGCAAAAAAATCAAGATATTGAGAAAATCATCTATAAAGTTGTCCAAATGAAGTTCTTAGCAATGCATATTACTAATGATAATACATTTTTAATATAATTACGGTAGGACATTTACAAAATATCTTTATGGAACGTGATCTTTACTTTTTTGGCATAAAAGAAAAATGTATAATTTTGACCCATACAATGTATTGTTGGCTATTGCTACAAATAAACCTGTGCTACTTAAGACTGCTTTTGTGCTCCAGGGTCACATATGTGATCCGAGAAGCCGGCTGTTATGAGACGTATGTGAGCTGATGGCGTGTGTTTTGGCCGTCAGGGCCGATGCTTGTCATGCCGTCTCCGTCAGACATCGTGAAGGTGGCCATCGAGTGGCCTGGTGCAAACGCTCAACTCATCGAAATCGATCAGGTACTGCTTATTACTCTTACACACAAATGCTATTAAGTAGTGCTTTTGTTTGACCTGCTGATATTTGTTCTTACAAAAATGTGTCATGGTGATATTTGACATCAATATACTGTTGAACATATAGTTATTGATACTGAAGAAATGACGGAGGGATAGTGAAACCTGTTCAAAGGACATTATTTGTGGAAGTGTATTGGTAAAAACAATAACTGTGATTACTGTAGTATTTGTGAAGAAACTGTATGTGCTGTTTGAGATCCACAGGAGCGAGTGTGTGTGTGTGTGTGTGTGTGTGTGTGTGTGTGTTGCAGAAGAAGCCGCTGGCGTCCGTCGTTAGAGAAGTGTGTGATGGGTAAGTCAGTCTCTCAGTCTGTCCTTCTAAACATATGGTAACATAACGTATGGTTTATACTTTAGTAAGCATGTTGTAATGAATACTTTTAAAATGAATGATGCTTCATTTCCAATGATTATTATTTTCTCTGTTTATTTGTAACTTGACTGCACACAAATCAGAAGATCAGATGATTGATATCAAATGAATGAATCAGTGTAAAAACGCTTTGAGAAACAGTCAAACTAATATAAGAATATTAATATATATATATATATAATATAATCGTCCTGCTGATCGTAAAGCAGTCCTGCTCTCGGACAGACGTGTGTGTGAAGCATGTGAAGCGTTCTGTTCATTTCACTTCTGAAATCACAATCATATGGAAACCCATTTCCATCACGGAATGAAAATGGCGTTTGCGACTTTTTATTTTTACTAGAATTATGAGATAAAAAGTCAAAATCACCCTTTTTATTTTTATCAGATGTATAAACTCGCAATTCTGAGGTAAAATACTTCTGTATTTTCTTTGATATATTGATCTCTGCTACCACTGAATCTAGATCTGTTTCTGTCAGAAAGAGATGCATTAACGAAAACACTAGTGTGCTGTTTATGGAGGCTATATCTTTAACACCAAGCATTTCTGCAGACTCTGTTGATCTTCTTTCTTGACAACAACATTACACACACATCGGTTACATAAGTACAGAGACATAAAATGTTACCTATTTTAGCAGTTCAGAGTATGAAAAGACAATGCAGAAAAGCAGAACGGATGTGGCGGAAGACGAAACTTGAAATCCACTATAGCATATATAAAGATAGCCTTCGTGCTTTCAATGTGGAACTAGGCAAAGCTAGACAGTCATTCTTCTCAAACCTTATAAACAGTAACTTAAACAACACTCGCACTCTTTTTGCTACTGTTGAGAGACTGACAAACCCCCCAAGTTAGATTGCCAGTGAAATGCTCTCCGACAGCAAATGCAATGAGTTTGCTTCCTTCTTTTCTGAGAAGATCAATAACATCAGGAAGGTGATTAGCACATCCCCAAATTATGCAGAGGTCAGACAGATTCGACCGCAATACCAAAAGGAAGATACTATGTCTATTTTTGAAGCAATTGACAACAAAACTTTGGAAGAAATAGTGCAGCACCTTAAATAGTGAACCTGCTATCTTGACACACTTCCCACATATTTTTTCAAAAGGGCGCTTAACTGTTTGGAAGCAGATCTCTTAGAAGCGGTGAACGCCTCACTTCTTTCTGGGACTTTTCCAGACTCCCTGAAAACTGCAGTTGTTAAACCCCTTCTGAAAAAGAGCAATCTTGATAACACCATATTGAGCAACTACAGACCAATATCAAATCTTCCTTTTATAGGAAAGATTATGAAGAGATCAGATGTGCTAAAACATTAGTCACATTTAAATGCACTCAAAACTCAAAACTCATCTGTTTAGCTGTGCATTTATTGAATGAGCGATGTCCGAACTGATTGCACTGTATTTTATGTATAATCATTTTCTATTTTTAACTTGTCTTAAATTCATTTAAAATACATTTTTTAATCACTTTCAAAGTTTTTAAATTCCTTGTTTTATTTTTGTGAATACTTTTTATGATTATTTTACTTTCTTTTATGTAAAGCACTTTGAATTACCATTTTGTACGAAATGTGCTATATAAATAAACTTGCCTTGCCTTGCCTTGCCTTAAAAAGTCAGAATTGCGAGATAAACAGAATTGAAAGATATAAACTCGCAAAGTCAGAATTGCGAGATTTAAACAGAATTCTGACTTTTTTTGCAACTCTGCAGTTCTAAAAATAAATAAATAAATAGATACTAATTAATATTTTTGACTTCAATAAAACCAGTTAATTGAGATGCTACCATTTTTTTCAGTACATATTATATTCATACAATTCCCAGGAAAAACAGGAACAACGCTTACATTGTGATATAAACCAATACTGGGATATAAAATGACACTCATAAATATTATAAGAGAAAAATGCATAATTCTGAGAAAGAAAAAAAAAACTAGAAAAAAAGTCAGAATTGTGAGATAAAAAGTCACGTAGTAACTTTTAAATTTTTTTATTCCGTGGCTTCCAGTGAGCTTCCAAACACTGTTATGCTGTTTATGTAAAATCATCAAGCACATTTTTTTTTTACGTTTAATATTTATAATTGTTTATACATTGCCAACACTGCTCTTGTTTTTTCACCATTTCACATTTCTGTGTTGAAAATGTTATATTTAAAACATTAATCTCATAACGTTTATTTATGCATTTATAATCGTTTTAATTGCATTCATGCCACCCATTTTTATTTAGAGGTGGTTAACATAAACATCAAAGTTAATATGCCCCTTACCTTAATTATTCCAAAGTATTCAGATTCAGTAATATGTTACAAAATACTTTTTAAAGCATGCATTTTGTAATCTGTAGTGAAATACATTTTAAAAGTGACCTTCCCAACCCTGAATGTGCGTTTAAATAAATCGAATAATGTGCTGTTTAAGGCTTTTCACATCTTTAGACTCTAGAGTTTAAGCCAATGTTATCTTATTTATGATGGTATTGTGTCATATATTATATCTCATATGTAGCATGAGAAGGCTGAGGGTTGATGGGCTCATGCTGTGAGGCTTGTGTGTGTTGTAGATGGTCTCTGTCGGGTTCAGAGCAGTTCGCCCTGCGTTACGCTGACGGGCCGCAGCTCTACATCACTGAACAGGTCAGACTCTCACTCACAGACATCCTCATGAACGGAGCTCTAGCGAGGTCCAGCGGTTGTTTGATTGATCTCCGTGTGTCTGTGTGCTTCAGAGCCGCGCTGACATTAAAAACGGCTCCATCCTCAGACTGGCCATCTCTCCTGTAAGTCTGCCGCAGTCACAACACGTTCTGCTGGACTCAAAGGAATGCTGCAGATCTCGAGGCCTGATGCTAACTAGACTAACTAGTGGCTGGTGTTTTGTTGTGTAGATGCGAGCGGCTCGACAGCTGCTGGAGCGCATCCAGTCTCATGGGATTGACGCGCGTCTGGAGGCTCTGAAAGAGCTGGCCAAACTCTCTGCTGACCCCGCGTTCGCCACAGAATTCATCAACATGGAGGGCCTGGCGACGCTGGCGCGGCTGGTGGAGAGCGGCACGCAGTACGAGTCCTACATACGTCTGTGATTGATTGAGCAGCTCATACAAGCTCTTCCATCACGTTAAAGGGCCGATCCCAAAACACACGCCTCCGCAGAAACACATGTGTGCACTACTGTTCACAAGTTTGTGCTCGGTCTTCTTTTGAAAGAAGACTCTTATGTTCGAGGCTGCATTTATTTGATTATTGCAATTGATAATAGCTGTTTTCTTATGAATAGCATCATTACTCAACTTATTTCCAAAGCTAATTAAATCAAAATGAAATAAAAATGGAAAAAATAGTTTAAAATTGGGCTTGAAGTTATGTGTAAGCTTATAGAGGAGATGTAAAAAGTCTCATTTTGGGCCCCGTGGCCCCATGTTGCACAGCTTATATTTGCGGGCCTGTAATCTGTTGCAGTCTGTGTGTTTCGGAGCCGTGTGTTCGAGTGATTTGTCTCTTGTGTGTAGTTTTGGGGAGATGTTGGCCTTCACCCTCACAGCGTTTCTGGAGCTCATGGATCATGGCATCGTGTCCTGGGATCTGATATCCGTGTCCTTCATCAAACAGGCAAGTGAAACACATTTAACAGTCTTGTATGTGTACTTCCTCAGTACTTGCATTACTTCAGGATTTAATTGAATGCATTCAGCGTTGTAATTTTGCATTGGAAAGTGTTTTCTTGATGATGAACAGATGTTGACTGTCTAATGCGTGATGGGGTTGCTGTGGTGTCATTTGAAACTAGTTAATAAGTCTGTTGAACTAATAATTTGTATACACAGATGGCACTCAACCAGAATTAGCTTTTTTACACCGCCGCGTCTGCAGCTTGTTTTAACCACAGGTTATCAGGCGAACGCATCAAAGCGCATTTTCGCAAATAGCAGTCTACTTTATGGGTTACATTTGACGGCTGCAGTCAGCAGAAAATCAAAGAAAAGCACTGCAGTTAAAATACTTCATATTCATCGAAGCAAATTTAGTTAGTTATTTAGAACGAATTCAAGCAGTATAAATATCAGGCCTGTGCTTATATTTACGGTAACACTTTAGAATAGGGAACACTTATTCACTCTTAACTACGACTTTTCCCTCGATAAATTCCTAATTTGCTGCTTATTAATAGTTAGTAAGGTAGTTGTTAAGTTTAGGTATTGGGTAGGATTAGGGATGTAGAATAAGGCATTTATATGTGCTTAATTAGTACTAATAAATGGCTAATGTCCTAGTAATATGCATGCTAATAAGCAACTAGTTAACAGACCTTAAAATAAAGTGTTACCATATTTACTCTAAGCTACACAGTACTATACCATATTATAGAAAAGGAAAATAGTACAATGCGGCATAACATAAATGAAAGTTTCTGTCTCTCTCTCACGGACACATGCGCGTCTCATGAAACAAAACCAAGCGAAGCAACACTGCATGATATTTTGTATATAATACAAATACAGTGTGAAATGGACATGCTCCATCTAAAAGAATGTCTCTGCGATTGGAAACAAGTGAGGGGTTGTTCTCTGTAGTCATTCAGAGAAATTAGTCATTTTCACGAAAGGCTAACATGTAAATGGATATGTAATATCTCATTAAATGACAAAATGCTTCAGTTGTTTGGTGTTGACTAATTCATGTTTTATTTTCTACATTTTGGATGGATTCCCCCAAACTCTGTACCAAACACACAAATGACACGAACTTCAAATCATATTTTTTTCCAGGGAATGTGATTCTATATGAACACTTGCAATAATTAATAAATGTAACTTTTCATGCAGAATTGAAAACGTGTAAGCCAATTCACAGAGCGCCACACATGATATGCAGGAAAAAAGGTATCGACTCACAAGAATGATTTATTAACCATCCGTTTTCATTGAAATATGAGGATGTTTTATTAGTTTGTTCCCTTGGTTTAAGGTCCATGGTTTAATTTCTATTTAAACATGTTTTAATTAATACAAAGGAACAATTTAATAAAAAGTGATCAACAATTTCTTAATTGATGGGCATAATTTTCGGCTTGTCATGGGCAGGGCTCTGTATACGGGAATAGATGTGTCAAAAAAGGACAGATAACAGACAAGTCTGCGTGACCTGCTGAAATGCATCAGCGAATTAACAATATTACTGTTTTTACTGTATCTTTGATCAAATAAATGCAGCCATGGTGAACAGAAGAGACTAATCTTTCAAAAAAAGAATATACAAAATCGTGCTGCCCCCAAAGAGAGTTCATGTTTGAAGAGGGATGTGCTGTCAGTGTTTAGTTAGCTGGTTTTCTGGTAGACTGGAGCTGATGTAGTGAATGATGCTGTCAGTGATGTGTGTGACAGATCGCGGCTTACGTGAACCAGCCCATGGTGGACGTGTCCATTCTGCAGCGCTCACTGGCCATCCTGGAGAGCATGGTGCTGAACAGCCACAGCCTGTACCAGCGGGTGGCGCAGGAGACCAGACAGTTGGTTGAACCGGCTCAATTGGTTCTTGTTGAGTCGGACATGCTACTTCGGCTGTGCGTCCTGCGTCATCAACCCGGAACTAAAGTTCGATTCAGTTCGATTTGTGAACCGGCTCGACCGGTTACTTCCTGAGAACCGGCACAAAAGAACGATTCGTTCAAGAACCGAACATCACTACTTCAGACAGAGCAAACGCAGCCGAACCTGAAGCTGCTGAGCGGCATTTGGATGAATATGTAAATATATATACTGCGCGCTTTCCTCTCAATAATAAAATAAACACATCAAAAACTAATAGCGGTGAGAATCAACAGTTTAAAACGCATCTGATTACAGCGATGCGGATGTTGCACGAGCTCTGCAGTTCAGTACTCCAGTAAAGTCCAGTCACGTCATGACTTATCAGTGTTTCCCCTGCCATTATATTGGGGGGTGCCCCGCCCCCTTGAAGATTAAGTTAATTTTATTTACTTTTATTTTCTCTATAGCACCAGATCACAACAGAAGTCATTTAAAGTTACCTTTTCTATAGAACAGGCAGTGGCGTAACTACAGACAGTGCAGGCAGTGCAGCCGCACTGGGGCCCGTGCCGCGGGGGGGCCCCGCAGCGTACGCGGGCCCTGCCCACATTGAAAGCGACTATAGTAATATAAATTAATAATAAAATTAATAAAGATGTTTCTTTAGGTACATCCGTGCGTGCCGCGAGATGTTGCAAAAAGTGGCGGGGGGTCGTGGGGACACACGTCCCACCCTATGCAGCAAATGCTTTAAAAACAGAAATACGGGACACACAGGCAGTGGCGTAACTTAGTAATGACGGACCCATAAGGGAACCCATATATGCTAATTTGTGCCTAACCTGCTTAATTTAGACCAACTAAAATCAGTATCTTATCAGTTTCTTATATTCTTTCTTATCTAGTCTCTTGCTTTTCGGTGAGGACTGCGGTTGCCGCGATTACTGGGTTACTGTGCTAAAAATACAACAACAACAACAAAAAGTTTGTGGTAATTTCAGCACCACAGCGCTGAAACATTCAATGCTTCTGATAACCTTGACTTCTGTGCTTTGCAAATACAATAGGTAACACATGCTGATGACTGTAAAATTCAACAGGATTAATTTGGTACTTCTGGCTGCTGCGGCCAGGCGCACAGCCGTTTGTGTTATGGCGCTTTTCCACTGCATGGTACGGCACGGTACGGCTCGGTACGGTTCACTTTTGGGGGGTTTTCCACCGGGTACAGTACCTGGTACCTGGTACTTTTTTTAGTACCACCTCGGTTGGGGTTCCAAG
>NW_015627981.1:81565-107734 GCF_001515625.1 Sinocyclocheilus rhinocerous
CGTGCACACACACACACACACACACACACACACACACACACTCACTCACTCACTCACTCACGCACTGACAGGTGCTCCACGCCTTTGACCTCTGATGGGCCACAAAATATCACAAGAATATTAGGCAGTTAAAGGGGTCATGAAATGCAGTTTCAGACTTTTAGAGTATGTTTCTCGATGTAGTTTGCTAAGTTTTTTGCACTAAAAAGGTCCAATATAAAATGATAATTTTTCATCCTCATTTTCAATCTGTGAAAGACACTGAGTTTGAAGGGGCTCTTGCAGAAATGGAAGTAGACACTCTGCTGTGATATACTTGTCATATGTTGGTACGTACTGATTTTATTAGCAACACTCATACAGTGATACGCCTGGTGTCTTAATAGTATTAAATGTACTGAATGTACAGTTCTCTCCTGTATCAGTAGCCAATGAGCTCGCTGCTGAACATTCAAATATATAACTAGTGCTTGCCATAGCAGTTGCAGCTTGCTTCAGAACAGCGAAATCAACATCTAAGATAAGTGAATGCTCTTCTAATCCATATCGCTGTGTGTATTGTGTGGTCTGCCTAATTGAATTAAAAAATGAGCAATCATAATCAAGTTTAAACTAAGCGTCATGTTAGCAGTTTGCATTGTATGCAGGAGCGAATATTAAGCATATTAGGAGCAGCATTTAGCATCTGTGTTTATACAGCTGGAGCAAAATGCAGTTTAGAGCATATGTAATCGCTACGAGGACACGATAGTAACGGACATGAAACAGGTTAAATGAAATAAGCATTCTTGTGTATGCATTTCAACAGGGGGTTCGCCATATACATCGACGGTTATCCCAGTGTTTACGTACGTTATTTCTAAGGTCGATGTTTTCATTGTGATGAGTGTGTGGTTGATTTCAGCTGCACGCAGCGTCAGAAGCACGCTCTTATCGCAGTCATATCAATGACAGTGTTGCGGGAGACCCTGAAGATCACTATCTACGGTTGTAACAGTCAGTTCTGAGTGAAATGCATTATGGGTAGTGTAGTTCGGAGAAATGTGCTCATGCGACATGTGCTCTCGTTGTGCTGTGTAATTCAGAAAAGTTCATTCAGGTCAGTCCACCCAGGGGTTTTGTGCACTGTAACGTTGACAACTTTTATCTGCACAAGAGAGTAAAATAGCATGCATCGGCTAACTTTGTCCATCTCATCATTGCACGAACATGAATTAACAAGCTGTTACGCTGCCGCTGGGACTGATGAAGTGGAGAAAGTAACAGCAGTTACCTGTATAGATCTGCTACGAGGTGATTCATGTATGCTATATGGGGGTTATTTCATGTATGTTATATTTGCAGCAGCAATATTTCTTACATGCTCACAGCAGTATGTTGTGGATGTATTGGCAGTAGCAAGTCTCAGTACTTGCTCTGCCGTAGTAGCAGCAGCAGATCTATTCCACCAAGACCAAATACATCAACATTGTCATATACATTACCATGCCAATCCCTCCGAGAGTTGTCATGACAGAAATATATATAGCCCTCGTGTTTCCCTTGTTGCTTTGTCAGTTGCTGTTGTTCCTGGTTGTCATTTTGTTTCTTTCATTAAAACTCCCGCAGTTACATCCACGTACCCGTCTGCCGTCGTCAGGTCCCCACACATCAGACCCGACATCTTCATCCAGCAGCAGTATCGCTCCTGTGATTGAGTAACAGACACGAGTTGTTCAGAACACTGCTCTTGATTACATATGACCATGACGCATGTTCAGTATTTGATTTCAAATCTGTGCGTTTCAGTTTATTTTAACTGGGGAGTTGGTTTTGACTTCTGAAACTTGCAGTATATTTTTATTGTAGAGAAACGTCTTATATGTGTAAATATCAAGAACATTTTAATTCTGTATTTCATGACACTTTTAATTATTTACCTCAAGAGCTCATCATTAAAATCGTTTTGTGCCTTCAGTGATGGTGGCAGTGATGCCGGTTGAATGTGGCCCTCTCGTCTCCTGAGGTTGAGCTCCTGTCTGCTGGAGACATGAGACAGTGACACATGATCTAGAGTCCAGAAGTGTTGGAATCCAAGAACAAGATACCTCTAACTGTGTGTGTGTGTACGATAATCCCTTCAGGTCCAATCAGGAGATCCAGACATACGCCATCGCCCTCATCAACGCCCTGTTCCTCAAAACCCCAGAGGACAGACGCCAGGTGAACACACACACACACACACACTCACTCACTCACTCACTCACTCACTCACTCACTCACTCACTCACTCACTCACTCACTCACTCACTCACTCACTCACTCACTCACTCACTCACTCACTCACTCACTCACTCACTCACTCACTCACTCACTCACTCACTCACTCACTCACTCACTCACTCACTCACTCACTCACTCACTCACTCACTCACTCACTCACTCACTCACTCACTCACTCACTCACTCACTCACTCACTCACTCACTCACTCACTCACTCACTCACTCACTCACTCACACTCACACTCACACACACACAAACCAACTCACTGGTGCTTGAAAGGCCCAATCACATATACATCAGGAATGACACAAAAGTGTAGGAAACTGTCACACAAAGAAACGGCAAATACAAAGTATAATTACTTATTCATTTGTATACAACAATTATATCCAGTCCTCAGATCTGATTGGACAAGCAGCAGTTTATTAGTCCTGATATAACAGTCCATATTTGTTCAAAAGCTGAGGTTCATTCAGGAACAAAACCTGTGACTTTCTTCATGAATGAATCATTGATTTATTTCCTCAACCAATTTGCTCTCAAAACATTCTCACCTAGTTGTCGGCTGTGTTTGTGTCTGTGCTCTGTGTTTGTGGTGATAGTCTGGCTCAGACGTTCACAGGCACGCTGATGTTTATATCTGTGTCTGACTCTGTGTGTGTTTATGGCAGGAGATGGCGAGTACACTGGCTCAGAAACACCTCCGCGGCATCATACTCAACGTAAGTGTAAATCCATACATAATGCCATCAGATTCCCTTTGTTACTCATATTATGCTATTAGTTGCTCAACACATTCAGACAGAGTTACTAAATGTTTCAGCTAATGAGGAACGGCAGATTCAAAGCACACAGTGATTTCACCTGTGACAAATTCAGCAAACCGTTGGCTGAAAGGTTTAATGAAGCATTTTCTCATCTTCTGCTAACCTGCTAACCCCGTCAAGAAATATGATTGTTTATTAGTTTATCTATTTATTGTCATTATGGAGATCACACACCACCACAAATGGACAAATCATAACAAAGTCTCTATTGAACACAATATATATCACCATCATGTGATGATGGTTCTTTTGCCTTACACCAGTGTCAAAAGTTAAAGGTTGGCCTAGCACACGTTTGAAGGTTTTATTTTTTGTAATTGTTGTAATTTTTTTGTAAAAGTAATGGACCCTTGGCAAAGACCCGCCCCCCTTTGGTTACTGTTGCTATATAAGCAGCACGGCACAGCGGTTTATATGCTCATTGTCTACAAATTCTGACCAGAAATAGATAAATATTCATTCTGCTGTTTAAAACAAATAAAGAAACCGTGTAGGAGAATGGTTATTAATATGCGCAAACAGCAGGAAACTCTCTATATTCAGGGGCAGTTGTGACCTAATGGTTAGAGAGTTGAACTTGTAACCCGAAGGTCGTGGGTTCGAGTCTCTGGTCCGGCAGGAATTGTAGGTAGGGGGAGTGAATGACCAGTGCTCTCTTCCACCTTGAGACCCTTGAGCAAGAACCGAACCCCCAAGACTCTAAGACTACACTTGCATTAATCATAAGTGGTAAACATGGCGATGTCTCGTGACTAAGGGAGGCTGCAATAAAGGTGGTCTCTTTAGGTGACGCTAACGGGTCCTCGACCAATGAGTGCGCCTCGGATAACACATCCGGGAATATCAGTTGTCTTCAGACGATGCTGGACTCAGATTGGTCAGAAAATAGACTCATTATCTACTGACTTGTGCTCGGAGATTGTCACAGGGCGGTCAGATGTTAAAGGCTGGTTGGAACCTCTACAACAGATGGTCGAATCCAACACTAGTACCATCAAAGAAGTGGAGCGCTCTTCTGATCGCGTAGCAGAACTGGAGAATTTGATTTCGTCTCTCAATGATTGCTTAACTTATCTGGATACTAACTGCGAAGATTTGGAGGGTCGTTCTAGGAGAAACAATGTTCGTCTGGTGGGTCTTCCTGAAGGTTCCCATCCATCTGAATATGTTGCCCAACTTCTGCTGGAGGTGTTGCGGCTTCAGGATAAGCCCCTGCTGGATCGTGCGCACCATACACTGCGTGAGAAACCAAAGAAAGGGCAGCCTCCTCGCCGTCTCGTTATTAGAGTGCATTAGTTTGTACTGAGATTCTTCAAAGGGCTGCAGGACTCTCTACTCTCAATTACAACAGAAAGAGATTGTCTATTTTTGCTGGCAACACTATAGCGGTGGCTAAGAAACGGTCTGCATCCAGAGATGTCATACATGTTCTCCACTCGTGTCCTGGACTCAGGTATGGCGTACTCTTCCCCGCGGTGTTCACTACACTACAGCTGATGGAGTTTCACACACGTTTGTGGAACTGACTGCGGCACTGGACTTCATTCGCAAAACTAGGTAATGATGCATAGTTCATCGACTGGGCTAGGTCTGACCTGAGTACCTTTACTGGATATCATTATGCCGATTTGTAATATTGACCTTCTCTTATTGGTAATTTACAAAAACTGTGAAGTGTATTCTAAGGTTAAACTTTTTTTATTTTATTATTAATGGTCCTTCTATTGTCATTCCAGTGAAGCATTTTATGTTGATGATGGTCTGGGCTTGACACAATTTCAAAAGTGCTGTTATATGCACTGTTTCCTGTTATATTTCAGATACTGTTGCCTTCTCTTGAGACAACATGTTGCGAGTTAGAGTTAAAGCTTGTGTTGCCTCAATGTGTTCAGTTAGAAAGTTAATGTTAAGGATGGGTCATGCATGTGTTGTGTTTTGGGGAGATTTTTTTTTTTCTGTAGGTGAGCCAGTGTGTTTCCTTTTGTGTCAGATGTTTTTACCAACATTGTTATTTTATCATATTTTATTCTATCATTATTCTTTCTGTTGATTGTAAATATGGCACAACCTAAGGTGGTATATAGACCAGAGGGTAGTAACCTAAGATTTGTTACACCATCTTCACCACTTAGGGTCACATATTGTTTACCTCCAGGAGACTCATCTTAAAGCCAAAGACCAGCGATTATTAAAAAGATTGGTTGGTCAAGTTTACTATACCACGTTTCAGGGTAAGGCTAGAGGGACAGCAATAATTAAACACAAATCTGTGCAATTCGTATGTTCAGATGTTAAACCAAATGGCAGGTATGTCATCGTCTCAGGGAGAATTGGTAATACTGCACTTCTCTTGGTTAATATTTATGCCCCTAATTGGGACGATGACAAATTCTTTAAATACTTATTTTCCTCACTATCGGATATATCTTCATATTTTCTTATTTTGGGAGGGGTTTTCAATTGTTGGCTTAACCCAGATCTTTATCGTTCATCTCTCAAATGTAATTCACCCTCAAAATCTGCTCGTGCAGTCCAATCTTTTATGGTGTTTTTTCCATAAAAAAATTACCATTCCATCCACATGGTAAAGCATTCTCTTTCTTTTCCCATGTTCACCAAACATTCACACACATTGATTATTTTCTAATAATAGACTTATTCAGTCAGTAATAATGCTATTGTAATATCAGATCATGCACCAGTAACCATGAATATTTACTTTGATGGGCTCGATGGTACACAACCATTGTGGCGGCTGAATACTTCTATGTTATTAGACCAGAGCTTTGTGGAATTTGTTTCTAATAAAACAGACTTTCATATTCACAAATAGAAGTCCAGAGATATCTGTATCTCTTTTTTGAGAGGCTTTGAAGACATTCCTCAGGAGAGAAATCATTTCATATGTCATAAGACAAAGTTAAACAAAAAGAGGCGTTCTGAGATAACACAGAATAACTCAATTAGATAATATATATGCAGTCACCCCATCTTCAGATATTTATAAGGAACGCCAGTCATTACAGGCAGAGTTTGATATTCTAAGTTACTATTTAAAGGGGTCATATGATGCTGCTAAAAAGAACATTATTTTGTGTATTTGGTGTAATGAAATGTGTTTATGCGGTTTAAGGTTAAAAAAACACATTATTTTCCACATACTGTACATTATTGTTTCTCCTCTATGCCCCGCCTTTCTGAAACGCGTCGATTTTTACAAAACTAATCGGTCTGAAAAGCGAGGTGTGCTCTGATTAACCAACTATCCAGTGCGTTGTGATTGGCCGAAAAGCTCAAGCGTGTGACGGAAATGTTACACCCCTTACCATACTGTGATGCCCTGTCCGACTGGAGCGATGATTCAAAAACATGAAAACCCATAATAAATGAGGGATTTGAGACTTTAGTCTTTGCAACTTTACAGCTCTTCTTTATGCATCAAGAGCTTGTAACACTCCAAAGAGAAAGGAAAACTTGAAACCGCATCATATGACCCCTTTAAGTTAGTAAAACTTCCTCAAACACTTAATCAAGCCTCAATGTCCCTGATCCTAAAAAAGAATAAAGACCCTCTGGAATGCTCCTCGTATCGGCCTGTTGGTTTACTTAATGTCGACTTTGTTATCAAAACTGTTATCATTGCGACTGGAATCTATATTACCTTCGATTATATCTTCAGATCAGACTGGTTTTATTAAGAGTAGACATTCTTTTTTTTTTATATCAGACGATTATGTAACATGGTATTTAATTCTTCTTCCCCTTCTACCCCGAAAGCTGTAATATCACTAGATGCTGAGAAAGCATTTGATCGGGTAGAATGGGGATACATTTTTTATACTTTAAAGAAATTCGGTCTTGGTGAAAGATTCATTTCATGAGTAAAACTGTTGTACTCTGCTCCCCAGGCCTCAGTTAGAACTAATAATTCTCGCTCTGAATACTTTAACCTCCACAGATCCACTCGTCATGGATGCTCCTTGAGCCCACTTCTGTTTGCTATTTCCATCGAACCTCTTTCCACTGCTTTAAAGGTTAACCCGTTAATAAAAGGAATAACAAGAATAGATATAGAGCAGAAGGTCTCACTGTACGCAGATGATCTTCTGTATATTTCAGATTTTAATGTCAGTTCCTGCGGTTCCTAATACTTTACAATCATTTGGCTTAATTTCGGGCTATAAACTAAATCTAGCCAAAAGTGATTTTTTTCCCACTAATCTCAGCTGCCAAAAAATACCCCTTACATACTTTGCCATTTAAAATTGCACAGGGTAGATTTAAATACATTGGGGTTTTGATAACCAATAGATTTTAAGATCGTTTTAAGTTTAACTTTGATAATCTACTGCTCCAAGTTCAGAAAGACTTTGAAAGATGGTCGGTGCTTCTGTTATCCATAGCTGGCAGAATTAATATTGTAAAAATGAATACCCTCCCAAAATTATCTTCATTGTTTCAATGTATCCCCGTTTTTCTACCTCCTTTTTTTAGAGACTCAATGGATTCGTTTCAGAGTTTATTTGGAATAAAAAGACTGCTAGAATTCGTAAAACACTTCTTCAATGACCCAAGTCTCTTGGAGGGATGGCGTTGCCCAACTTTCAATATTACTACTAAGCTACTAACTTTCAATATTGACTAAACCAACTCAGTCTCAGTGTTTACCCATGTGGCTTGCCATGGAAGTAGCCTCGTGTCTGCCCACTACATGAACAGCCCTGCTACATTCCCCTATTAACAGTTCATATTCTCTCTTTACCTCTCTTTACCAATTCACTGCAAGTCTGGAGACAGTTTAGGCGCCATTTTGGATTACAAGCTTTTTTCTATGGCTGCCCCCATAGCATCAAATTTTGTTTTCTCACCATCAATGATGGACAGGACCTTTTCCCAATGGGCAACATACGGCATATCAGTGTTTAAAAATTTATATAGATGATGTTTTTGCATCCTTTCAACAACTCTCAGATAAGCTTTCGATTAGTCTCCCCACTACAACTCCCTTGGTCTCATTCTTTGAACCGATATCTATTGGGAAAGGGATGATTTAATATATTTATGAGAAAATATGTTCCCTACATAGAAGTTCATTGACATCTATAAAACCTCAGTGGGAAGAAGACCTATCAGAAGATATTCCAGATGAATTATGGGAAAGTATCTTATACATTCTTCATCTTTGTGTGCCAATCATGGTTGGATCCAATGCAAAATACTCCATTGCATTCACTGTACTAAGGTCTTACTCACTAAAATGTACTCTGATGTTGATCCTATCAGGGTCACGCAACCCTGGCACATGTGCTCTGGTCCTGCCTAAATTTAAATGGTTATTGGGTTCAAATATTTGAGACAATATCTCAGGTAGTTGGAACAACCATCAAACCCGTAACGATAACAGCACTCTCCGGTACACTTCTCTTACCAGTTCATCACCTTGGTTACAAGGTAGACTTTGTGGCCTTTGTATCCCTCCTGGCTAGACCTTTGATTCTAATGCATTGAAAATCATTTTAATGTCTCCTACCCACTCAATGTGGATTAAAGAGATTTTTCACTTTATCAAACTGGAAAAAAATAGGCATTCACTGAGGGACTCTTCCAAGAACTCCTATAAAATGTGGAGCTCTTTTCTTGAGTATATGGAATGTATACCCCCCTGTTTAATTGAAAATAATGATTTGATTTAATTTTCCCCCAGTGGATGACCACACTTATATTGATATTTATGTCTGATTCAGTTGTTTAATTTTGTCATACAAGTTGGCAACTAATTGTGCTTAACTACTTGGGATAATTGATTGTATCTTTTATATTGATAGTTTATTATTTTTATTCTGATCTGTTTTATATATTGTCATGTTAAAATATTATTTAAACTGTATTTTGGAAATTTTGAAATACTTGAAAATGTAGAAATAAAGTGAGGGGGAAAAAGTGAAACTTAACTGAGTTGACTAGGTAATGACAGATGTCTACTGGGCCAGATTTACTAAACTGGGCTGCATTTCTCAAAAGCATCATAACTTAAAGGTGACATATCATGAAAATCTGACTTTTCCAGGTTTTAAGTGCTATAATCAGGTCCACGGTGCATCTACCAACCAAGGAAACGTGAAAAAGATTAACCCAGTAACTTTGTTTTGGGAAGCCTTTTTCTGCAAGCGTCTGAGAAAACGAGCGCGTTTGATTTTGCTCACTTGGTGACGTGGCAAAGGGATCTCATTATAATATTAATCTGTAAGTTTCCACCCACTGCGCCGTCATTGTGTTTTCACAAGCCACAACGGTGTACCAGCTCTAATGCCATGGTGAAAGTTTGAGCAAAACAGTTAGGGACTTTATTCAGCTCATTGACTCTGTTAATCTTACACAGCATATTTCTGGCGCTACTCATAACCATGGCCACACACTGGATCTGATTTTATCTTATGGCATTTCTGTACATAATGTTGATATTTCCGATTTTTTTGTATCTGACCATAAGCCTATTATTTTTAATATCACAATGTCTGGTCCAGTTCAGAAATCACTTTCCTCACGGTCTGTTTCTCGTGTTGTCACCTCTGATACAGCCAGTCTTTTCTCTGAGGCCTTCTCTTCTCTGTCTGAAAGTGTGTTAAAACTTCCTGACTCAGATCTTGGAATAGAAGAGATGATAACGCTTTTTAATAATGCCTGCTCTTGTGTTTTAGATTCTGTTGCTCCTTTTAAAGTTTCAAAACTCAAACGAAGGTCAGAACCTTGGATACATAGTAATATACGAGTTCTCAGACTGGAATGTAGGAAAGCTGAGCGCAAATGGAAGAAAGATAAACTGCAAGTGTCTTATGAACTCTTGAAAAACGCTCTTTCTGCCTGTATGTCTCCTTTAAGTAGCACTTGAAAATCATCGTAGATCTACCAGTGCTCTGGAGTAATCGTAAAGCCCTCAGTGCATCATAAGAAGACAGAGTTATGCGGTCACCTGCAGGACAACCGGCAGATTACACCTTTAAGTTTATTCAAGTGCAATGTGATTATGATATAAGGTTTTGATTGTACTTCTCTTTATTACTTTATTAATATAAATTCTTTTTTATTAATTTATAAATGAAATAATTTAAAAGAAAAGGGAAAGAATGAACAAATAAAAATGCACATGATATCATAAATATGTATGCATAGAATAGTGCTGATAATACATGTCTGCAATAAACCTTTTTGTCTGTACCTATAGAAATGTATTGGCTAGATGAAGTACATATATTTGTGCTACTGTCACCTTTGATATATAAACTTTATATTTTAATAATATCTAAAATGACATGTTTATGTTTGAAAATAACCAACCATTGGTCATTCACTTCAGAAACACCTGAAAGAACTCATAAGAATTCTTATAGTATTTTATAGGGCCTTAGGCCTTGGGTGGTTCAACAAACACATGGACATCAAAAACATTGGATCAACATAGTTTTATTGATTTGAGTTATTGACTGAGTTACTCAGGACCTGCAAAAGACATTGCACAATGGGATGAGAAATAACTACAGTGGTGTGAAAAAGTTTTTGCCCCCTTCCTGTTTTTTTCAGGAAGGGGGCAAAAACCTTTTCACGGCACTGTACATAAAGAAAACATTTCACATTGCACAAGAAATTATAGAAACTTAATTTAATCACCATAAAACAATCATATTACCTGACTGTTCTGGCAAGATAATTGGCACAGAAATGGAGGGCCTTGCAAACCTCATCTCCTTCAGTGTAAGTCTCCTCTCCCCTAAAGCCAGCTTGGCCTTCTTGAGGTCAATAAGCTGCTGTTGAAAATAGTCGTTCCTCTTATTAGCCTCTTTGAGACATTGTCTAATGTCTTTCAAACATCTCTCCAGCTGCACTAAGTCCTGACTAAAACCACAGACATTCTCAAACTGCTGAGGTGTTGTGGCTGCGGTCTGGACAACTGAAGATGGAGGCTGAGGCCTGAGAGGGCTGTTTGGAGGACTAGGAGATTGCTGGTGAAACTGATAGTGCCTCTGAGCATGACGGACCTGACTCAGGCTCAGGTTGAGGCATCCCTACTCCTCCATGGAGGTCAATAACACCACAAAGGTCTTTTCTTCCTCTGCTGTGAGAAGGGGGGAGTCGTTGGTCCAACTACCTGTTTTTTTTTTTATTGCCATCCATGCAGTGCCCTTCCTTTTTGCCAAGCTTGCAAAGTCCTGCCACTTCTTACAGACCTCCTTCCCTGATCTTTTAACACCCCTGTGCAGTTAATTTTGTAGCAAAGTCCTCCCATATGTTTTGTTTTTCCTTATTTGTATGGTGTCTTTTAAATCTGCTGAAAATGACATTTTTGTTTCGCTCTACCTCCTCAAGAAGAACATTAATTTAATCTTTTTGAAAGTTTTTTTTTTTAATCCACATAAGGTGACGACTATTAGGTTCAAGGATACAATTCTGTAAGGTAATATTTCAGCATTTGACAAACGGACAGCGACTCTGAAGTAGCACGTAGAACGTGTTCTCACGTGTTCATTTTAAGTGTATTTTTGGGAAACGCACGTGGAATTGCGGCGAACGTTTGTAACCTTGCACGTAGAGAGCACTCTTAAGAGCTAAGATCCATCGTTATTGAGCATCTTTTGATGGAATACAGATCAGATCTGTCTTCATAGAACTTCCTCCCAGCAGATGTGTGTGTAGAAACATCAGTTTATAGTTCTTCAGGAGCAGTGTGATAATGAGAGTGTTGTTATAGGAAACAACCCTGTGAGTGAAAGCATTGACGGTCTTTCATTTTAAACTTGTCTTCTAGCACATCATCCGGGGGAATCGACCAGTCAAAGCTGAAATGGCACATCAGCTGTACGTGCTGCAGGTTTTGACCTTCAACCTTCTGGAAGAACGCATGATGACAAAAATGGACCCGAATGACCAGGCAAGTGATTGACAAATGTCTGAAAATGTTTGACTTGACATTAAGATTAATGGAGGGGACAGGATGTATGGTTCAAGTGAATAAATGTATTCATTGGGTTGACAATTTCATTTATGCAGAGCAGAAGTGTTAACTATTTGCAGAGTGAAGCATCAGTAGGCAGTTTTTTCATTTCTTTCTCTCTTTTTTTTAATTTTGTGCAGAGTAATTGCAGCCGGCCACAAAAAAACAAAGACTTTTTCTTAAATCATAAACATGATTTTTTTTCTGCATGTCATGTGCAGATTTCCGTAATATGGGAATAAATGTGAGAGCAAGTTGTAGATCTACATGTAATACTAAAAAGAAACTATGCTTCTAACCACATGTAGAAAGCTGCTGTTTCCAACTTTATTATGCTATTTGTGAATATTTTTTAGAACTACAATTTTGGAAAACAGTAAACTGTTGAACATTGGTAATGATGGAACTTGACTAACTGACTGAGTGTAGAATGTCCCTTACTTGAACTTTCAGGTATACTCATAGCCACTGTTTGACCCAGCATACTCATGGCATAAAATGCAAAACATTGCTGAATTGTCTTCAACATTTACCAAGATACTTGGGAAAGTTGTGTTCTTGTAGCTTATTTAGACAGCTTGAATTATGTCCTAAAATTATATTCTTGTTATATTCTGACCTCTCGTATATTTAGACACAAAGAGATATCATCTTTGAACTCAGAAGAATCGTGTTTGATGGAGACAGTGATCCCAGCGGAACAGAAAAGAGGAAAGCAATCTACACTAAAGACTACAAGGTGCTGGGCTTCACTGTGAGTGATGAGTGTTTGCTCATGTAATTTCAAAATTATTGAATGATCATCAGTGATAGTGATGTGCTGATGTGTGATGTGATGATGGTTTAATGTTGATAGGTGACAGTGATGTGATGTGATGGTTTAATGATGATCGGAGATAGTGATGTGATGATGTGTGTGATTTGATGTGATGTTTAATGATGATCAGTGATAGTGATGTGATGATTTGTGTGATGTGATGATGGTTTAGTGATGATCAGTGATTGTGATGTGTGTGATGTGATGGTTTAATGATGAACAGTGATAGAGATGTGATGATGTGTGTGATGTGATGTTAGATGATTATCAGTGATGATGTGCTGATGTTAGTGATGTGATGTTAGGTGATGATCAGTGATAGTGATGTGATGTTAGGTGATGATCAGTGATAGTGATGTGATGTTAGGTGATGATCAGTGATAGTGATGTGATTGATGGTTAAGTGATTATCAGTGATAGTGATGTGATGATGTGATGATTATTTAACGATGATTAGAGATAGTGATGTGATGATGTGTGTGATGTGATGGTTAAGTGATGATCAGTGATAGTGATGTGCTGATGTGCGTGATATGATGATGGTTTAATGATGATCAGTGATAGTGATGTGCTGATGTGTGATATGATGATGGTTTAATGATGATAGATGACTGTGATGTGCTGATGTGATGTAATGATTGTTTAATGATGATCAGTGATTGTGATGTGCGTGATGTGATGGTTAAGTGATTATCAGTGATAGTGATGTGATGATGTGTGTGATGTGATGGTTTAATGATGAACAGTGATAGTGATGTGATGATGTGTATGATGCGATGATGGTTTAATGATGAACGGTGATAGTGATGTGATGATGTGTATGATGTGATGATGGTTTAATGATGAACAGTGATAGTGATGTGCTGATGTGTGTGATGTGATGGTTAAGTGATGAACAGTGATAGTGATGTGAGTGATGTGATGGTTCAGTGATGATCAGTTATAGTGATGTGCTGATGTGTGATGTGATGATGGTTTAATGATGATCTGTGATAGTGAGTGATGTGATGATGTGTGTGATGTGATGATGGTTTAATGATGATCTGTGATGTGGTGATGTGTGTGATGTGATGATTTAATGATGATTTGTTATAGTGATGGGATGATGTGTGTGATGTGATGGTTTAATGATGATCTGTTATAGTGATGTGATGATGTGTGTGATGTGATGGTTTAATGGTGATCTGTTATAGTGATGTGGTGATGTGTGTGATGTGATGGTTTAATGATGATCTGTGATAGTGATGCACTGATGTGTGTGATTTGATGATGGTTTAATGATAATCAGTGATGGTGATGTGCTGATGTGATGTGATGGTTTGATGATTATTGGTGATAGTGATGTGCTGATGTGCGTGATGTGTTGATGGTTTAATGATGATCAGTGATGGTGATGTGCTGATGTGATGTGATAGTGGTGTGTTGATGTGTGGGATGTGATGACGGTTTAATGATGATCAATGATGGTGATGTGCTGATGTGATGTGATGGTTTGATGATGATTGGTGATAGTGATGTGCTGATGTGTGTATTGTGTTTTGTGCACAGAATCCTGTGAATCCTGCCATGGATTTCACTCAGACACCACCGGGAATGTTGGCACTAGACAACATGCTTTACCTTGCCAAAGTGCATCAGGACACATATATCAGAGTAAGAACACACATTCATAACTGTCATCTCTTGTTTTCTAAGTATTTTCTCAAGCATTGTGCCCTCTTTGTAACTGTTGAGTAAAAGTAATTATGTAAAACATGGTCATCTATAATAACAATACTAGAATAATAATAATAATGCATTATAATATTGTATTATTCTAATCTTATTATATAATTATTATCAGACAGTCATCTGAGTGAATCAAAGCCAGATCTGTAATGCTGAAAAAAGAGTTCCCGGGTAACATTACTGGCACACTACAGCACGTCTGTTTGAATAGAGTCAGAGCTGATGCCGGTAGGATGCGTGTCATTGTGATAAAGTTAATTGTTGACAATCATATGACTGTTTGACTAGGGGAAGGTGAAGGAAAAAGATTGTATATGGACAAAAACAGAAAAAAGGGAATAACAATTGCTGCAAACAAAAGTCATAAGAGGACCAGGGGCCCGTTCTTCATATGTCGCTTATTACATCTGAGATGAAATGTCACATCCAAGATGATATCACCGCACTAATCAGGATCTGGCTAATTCGGTTCTTCGAACGCACCTGTTGTTGATGATTAGTATGGCTGGATTGAGTTATCTGAGATAATTGCGCGTTCATGGGTTTGTTTAAAAGGGGCCCCCAGCCAATCACTGCATTGCTGATCGTGGTTTCGAATATCGATACATAATGTCGACTACAATGTCGAATACAAAATGATACGTAATGACATCATATAATTAAAAAAGACACCTGACGAAAAACTTGACAAATTTCTGGACTTTTATAAGGAAACAGCCAAGCGAACAAAACTACATAAATGTTATAATAGATACATGAAATGTGCACTGTTTTTATTTTATTTTATTTTTTTACAATGAAATAAGCTGCTCCCGAGCAGGTTTAAGCTTACGGACCTGTTGCTATGACAGCAACTCCGGGTTGAGCTTAGAAGAACCAAACAATCCAAGATCATGCCAAATCATCAACAATCAAATCCAGCTAACTGAGTTAGCGACGTACGAAGAACGGGCCCCAGGGAGCTACTTACCATTCATGCAGACAATAAAATTGAATGGCAAGCTTAGTGGTATCATGCACTGCAGTTATTTACAAGAGTATAACACAAAACCTAATAAACAGGGCTTCTCTGTGAGTATGTTAGATGTCACATTGTGATCACTTTGACTTAATGGGACAGTTCAGGATGTGTGTGAATGAAAGCACAGAACACGGGGAAACTCTGGAAGTGTGAATGAACAAAATCACACAATCCCAGAACAGTTTCTGTAACAATGTCTTGTTATAACTTTCCACTCTTAGTTTGATTAGAGAAGTTTCATTACAGCTTCAGTATTTTACCAAACACATTAAATGTTTATATTTTCCCTCATTTTGTAAGAGAGCTGGGTATAGATCATGCTGGGGGCTGCTTTTGCTGAAGTTTTATCAAAAAGATCAGGAAACAAAGACAAATCCTAAAGAAACCATACAAAAAGACGTGTATGAGGCCAAAACCAGGCACAGTAATCAATCCAGGGGTAAAATCTAAATGACAAGACTAAACAGAAATGGAGAGAACAGACATTAGATCAAAAATGACAAACAGACTTAAAGACTGAATGTAAATGTAGCCTAAACTCAGGTGATTGCACCCTCTGGTGGCTTCAGGCAGACATATCAGACACAAATGCCATGTAGTTGTAAGTTGTTATGGACAGCAATAAATGTTAAATAAAGAAATGGGAGTTCCATCAGAAAATATTCATCCTCATTGGAAGGTCGAAGAATATGATAGAATTACAGGGGTGTTAGTCCCAGATGACCTTTTATATATCTTGTATCGCTTTTCAGGGAACTATTCAAGGAACCAAGTCCATTTTTTTGCTGTGGTACATGTGGTGCCCCTTCATCTTCTTCCTTCTGTTTCCTATGTCCTCTTGCACCTCTCCTATTGATAAAAAATATAATAATAAAATGTCAATGGCCTGTACATACTGTGCTTTTGTTTTTCAGATTGTTCTAGAAAACAGCAGTCGAGAAGATAAACACGAGTGTCCATTTGGTCGCTCTGCCATTGAGCTGACGCGCGTGCTGTGTGATATTCTACAGGTTGGAGAACTGCGTAAGTATTCTGCAATGAGTTGAACTGTGTTCGGAGGGTCCGTTAGAGAGCAGCTTTAGAGGAGATCCAGAGCGATTCCCACCTGAGTTCAGCTCCAACCCTAATCAAACACACCTGAACCAGCTAATTGAGATTTCCAGGATAACTTGAAAATACACAGGCAGGTGTGCTGAAGAAGGACGGTGGGTCCCCAGGAGCAGGGTTGAAGACCTCTGCCGTAATCCATACAACCCCAGGGGAACTAAATAAAAATGAGACATATAACTGAGATAAAATAAGTTTAAGTTTTTATATTTTATTTTATTTTATTTCAGTTCATGTTTATTTTATTTCATCTAAATTTGACCTGTACTGTTAAAAATGGATTCTTATTGGTGTCATCCAATATCCAGTTTTGTTACATTTTTAGGTTGAACTGTGACAAATGTTTCTATAGCGTGTGTGTTTCTGTGACATACTGCATCGGTCACATAAAGAGAGGCTTGTCTTGTCTTGTCTCTCCAGCGAATGAAGGGTGCAACGACTTCCATCCCATGTTTTTTACCCACGAGCGCGCTTGGGAAGAGTTCTTCTGCGTCTGCATACAGCTGCTCAATAAGACGTGGAAAGAAATGAGGGCCACTGCAGAAGATTTCAACAAGGTGTGTGTTAGTGAGTGTGTCTGCTAGAGGAGAAACGGTTTCATGTGTGTGTGTTTGTGTCAGTGAACACTACAGGTGCATCTCAATAAATTAGAATGTCGTGGAAAAGTTCATTTATTTCAGTAATTCAACTCAAATTGTAGGTGATGACGGTGGTGCGAGAACAGATCACTAGAGCTCTGGCCATGAAACCGCCATCTCTGGAGCAGCTGCGGGTCAAACTGCGCAGTCTGAGCTACTCGGAGATCCTGCGTCTGCGTCAGTCTGAGAGAATGAGTCAGGACGACTTCCAGTCACCCCCTATAATGTGAGTCAAGTCTCATTTACATTTACATTGTCATTTAGCAGACGCTTTTATCCAAAGCGACTTACAAATGAGGACAATAAAAGCAATCAAAACTAACAAAACAGCAACAACAGCAACGGGTTAGCCTAACGCAGTACACGTAGCAAGGTTATATATATATATACTCACACACACACACACACACACAAAAAGAAAAACAAGTAGATAGAATAGAAAATATAGAAAGCTAGTGTTAGTTTTTTAAATAAAAAAAAGATAATTAGAGTAGAATTAAAATAGAATAGAAAGTGCTAGAGTTAGAGGGTCAAATAAAGATGGAACAGGTGTGTTTTTAGTCGTTTCTTGAAGATGGCTAAGGACTCAGCTGCTCGGATTGATTTGGGCAGGTCATTCCACCAGAAGGGAACAGTTAAGGAAAAAGTCTGTGAAAGTGATTTTGTGCCTCTTTGAAATGGCACAATAATACGCCGTTCACTTGCAGAACGCAAGCTTCTAGAGGGCACATAACTCTGAAGTAATGAATTTAGGTAAATGGGTGCAGAGCCAGTGGTGGTTTTGTAGGCAAACATTATGCCTTAAACTTTATGCGAGCAGCTACTGGTAGCCAGTGCAAACTGATAAACAGAGGTATGATGTGCATTATTTTTCGGCTCATTAAAGATTAATCTTGCTGCCGCGTTCTGGATTAATTGTAGAGGTTTGATAGAAGTGGCTGGAAGACCTGCCAAGAGAGCATTGCAATAGTCCAGCCTGGACAGAACAAGAGCTTGAACAAGGAGTTGTGAAGCATGTTCTGAAAGAAAGGGCCTGATCTTCCTAATGTTGTATAAAGCAAATCTGCAGGACCGGGCAGTTTTAGCAATGTGGTCTGAGAAAGTCACCTGATCATCAATCATAACTCCAAGGTTTCTAGCTGTTTTTGAAGGAGTTATGGTTGATGAGCCTAACTGGATGGTGAAATTTTGATAAAGTGATGAGTTTGTTGAAACCACAAGCAGTTCTGTCTTAGCCAGGTTGAGTTGAAGGTGATGGTCCTTCATCCAGCAAGAAATGTCTGTTAGACAAGCTGAGATGCGAGCAGCTATCGTCGGATCATCAGGATGGAATGAGAGGTAGAGTTGAGTGTCATCAGCATAGCAGTGATATGAAAAGCCATGTTTCTGAATGACAGAACCTAGTGATGCCATGTAGACAGAGAAGTGGTCCAAGAACTGAGCCCTGAGGCACCCCAGTAACTAGATGTTGTGACTTGGACACCTCACTTCTCCAAGATCTATCTGAGAGATAGATCATTTATTCATTTCATTTTATTTATTGATCATTTATTCAAGATCAAGAGTCTCCCAATCAGTCAATCATTTAGTTATAAACCACTAATGCACCTGAGGTCTTTTGAAGGAAATTAAACAAAATGATAAGTCTTTATGATTTTTAAAGTTGTGTGGTGGGACCTACAGCTCTTGACCTGTGATTAGAAGCATCAAGTTTCTCATGACAGGGTTTTTGTGGGTCTTAAAAAGGTCTGTCCTTCCACAGTTTAAAGCCTTAAAAAGGTCTTAAATCAGAGCAGAAAGTATTAAATTAGTTGTCATGGCATTAAATCTTGCATGCACTACAAAAATGATGTTTTTTCTCAGTGGTTTTGTTTTCCAATACAAATATCTTAACATCCTTAAATCAAGATACTAGAGATGCAAAATGAAGAAATCAAGTCTTGTTTTCTGAGAAACTGAACAAAATGAAGCAAGTTTATTCGTAAAGCGGGAACAAATGTGACCTGTGCTGGCAAAATGAGTCACAAAAATTTGTTATTTTTATTGTTAGACCTTCAAAAATGATGTATGATTTGTTGGAATCGGACGAAAAATGACTGAGCTACAGCCGTTTGAAGTCGATAGAGTCAGCAAAGTCATTTATGAGAAAAATCAAGTTAAAGTTTTCTGAAGGTTCCAAAGCAAAATCACCTGCAAAATTGCATCTTTTCCTCCAGTTCTTTTCTTAATAATAATTACTATATTAATAATCACAATATAGCTTTTTTTTTTGTTATTATAAAAAAGAACAGATGCAAACAAAAAAAGTAAAAATCCCTTTAGTGTGTTCATTACAAATAAACTGATTACTGAAACAACAAAAGCAGTTCAATCAATAGCAGCGAGTGATTCCCTCTTTTCTTTTATTGTTAGATTAACATTAATGAGACAGACGGAATATATATTAAGAGCTACTGTAATACACGGATCTAATATAATGTTACACATCAGATGTTTTTCCCTAACAGTTCCCCAAACGTTCACTTAAGACATGTTCTCTGTATACTGTACTGTAATTCTCTGTATATGTATCGGGATCGTGATACAGCGGATCGTGAACGAGCGGAGAAAAGGTACTCCTCTCAGAAAGCGTACGAATAAAGATCATTTTAGATGTTTAATTACTATTTGAAGCATTGGGATCGCTAGACGAGGGCTTAATGAACTCATTTTTGTGAAAACCTCAAATTCGACTAAAATCTGCATTTTTCATTTTATTGCGTGTAGCTCAAAATTAGCCCGTGCGCATTTTGACTCATTTTGCACGGGTCACAAATATCTGTCAGTGGGTTATGATGAAAATTACTTTTGAGTTAAGTTGATTTTTCTGAGCTCATTGGCAGATACTTGTTCTTGTTATAATCATAAACTCACTTCATTTTGACCAGTTTCACGGAAAACAAGACTTATCTTCTGTCATTTTGCTTCTCCACTAAATATATCTTGATTTAAGAATCTTTAGACAATTGCTCTGGAAAACAAGACAAACGTACTGAGGAGGAGCGACCGACCAATCCAAATGTTCGTATGAGTTTATCTGAGCGTGAGGATCAGCTGGTCTCAAGTGTGTGTTCTCTTGATTGTCAGTGAGCTGCGTGAGCGGATCCAGCCGGAGATTCTGGAGCTGATCAAACAGCAGCGACTCAGTCGTCTGTGTGAGGGAAGCTGCTTTCGCAAACTCGCCAACAGACGGAGACAAGGTGCTCACATCCGCCCAAGACAGCCGCTTCTGCCGTATTAGTCTCTAATGCGAGTTTTCTCTTGTTGGAGTGTCTAATGGTCTTTGGTTCCTCTCACAGAGAAGTTCTGGTTCTGCCGTCTGTCGTTGAATCACAAGGTCCTGCACTACGGCGATCTGGACGAGTCTCCACAGGGCGAAGTGCCGTTTGAACTGCTCACCGATACGAGTGAGTGCACTTATGTGATAGAAAACCACTGACTAGTTTTCACATCATGTGTTGCGCAAACTTACTGTCACTGACCCACAGTTCCCGTGTCGGACATTAAAGCGGTGCTGACAGGGAAAGACTGTCCACACATGAAGGAGAAGAGCGCGCTCAAACAGAACAAGGTAAAACCACTTACTTCATCTTCGCCAGCGCATTATTGAACAGAACTGATAAAGATTTGACATGAAACTCTTTTTTAATGTCTTTTTTCAAAGCCTGCCTGCCTGCATAAACAATTAATCACTGACCTAATCATCATTATTAAATAATGCATTTATGAAGCAGACATGTTAATATGGTAATACATGCATGACTGAGGTGTTTGAATGGTGCTGCGTTTGTAGGAAGTGTTAGAGTTGGCGTTTTCCATCCGCTATGATCCCGATGAGGCTCTCAACTTTGTGGCAACCAACAAATACGAGGTGAGTCTCAAAAACAGCACTTAAGTCACAGTTCTGTCGGACCTGCAAGAGTTCGAGGACAAGTGCGGGACACTACAGGCCTTGAGTCCACAGAGACTACAGTAGACTGTGGTGTTTGAATATGGCATTTTACACTTTATTGGTAAAAATGTGTCATTTGTAGAAAGATGAGTGACGTTTGTTTGTGTGGATCAGTACTGCATCTGGACAGATGGACTGTCTGCGCTCTTGGGGAAGGAGTTGGGCAGCGATCTCACACGAAGTGACCTTGACACATTAATGAGCATGGAAATGAAGCTCCGCCTCCTCGACCTGGAGAACATCACCATCCCTGAGGCTCCTCCCCCTGTGCCCAAAGAGCCCAGCACTTACAACTTCACCTACAACTACGGATGAGACGTCTGTCCTCTCAATCAGTGCTTGTGTTTTCTGTGTCGTTCAATCTTCAGAGGTGAAGTGTGTTATTTGTCTGTCACTAAGAGACTTTCCTGCCAGTTGCATGTTGAGAAGCGATCAGTGACAAACATGGGCGAAAGAGCAGAAATGACACACTTCACCTTTATGCTAGTGTATGTGCCTGAACATGAACTAGTCTTGGTTACGAGAGTCCTTTTTCGAATGTTTGAACACAAACGGTTCTTCTGTCTTCAAGTATTTGATTTTAAACGAGAAAAGCAGAAACAGTATCATTGTGTGTTTAGACATTGTAAGGCATCTACTCCCATGTGTGATGTGATGTTAAACGCTTATACGAGTAACTCGACTGAACAGTTAGTAACTCTGAACACCCCACAGATCTGTCTGCAGATAACTAATATTTACTGACGTTTGCTCTTGTCAATAGAAATATATTTTTGTACTTGATGTGCAAGCCACTATGTGGTACGTTGAGAACACAAAGGTTGCATGAAACGGAGGAAGAAAGCAAGCGAGTGCAAGAAGATGGGAGCGTTTTGTGCTGAATTCTGACTCGTAGACTGAACGGGATGCAACATTCAAAAATCACCTCTCTCTACAGTGCTGCAGAAACTGTATGTGATAATAGCCATACGAGTTTGTTGATTTGGACATTTATTTCGTGATTTCTCTGTTACAGTACTCAAAAACATATTTAGCTGGAATATTTACACACGTTTATCTTCTGTCTGTGCGTTCATGTTTGCTTGCCATAATATAAGGTTATTCTGTGTGAAAACAGGACGAACCCATATATGGATTCCTGACAGGTGTGATGATTTGATCAGATTTGCTTGATGTTACAGCTGCTAGTTTCTGAATGTTTTAGTGGGCAGGTTTCAGTTTTTGGGTTCAAATATTCAACACATTATAAATATATAGTGCCTTCAGAAAGTATCGATTCCCTTTTTATTTCTCATTGCCAAATAGGTAATTTTAATAGTTTTTTCTTTGATTTGTGAAAGTTTTGCATTTATTGTTATTGACGTGTGAAAAAACATTTCATTATTAAAATGTGATGGTGTAACAATACTTTCTGAAGGCAACTATATATAAACTGTATATATTGTACTGCCTTATCACAGTAATGCAATGGATTTGTGTGCAATAATAAAATGTGTTAAAGTCATAGCTTGATATTTTTCATCCATTTGATAAATCATTTGAGCTCAAAAGCATTTGTTGAATTGAAATGAAAATGAAGAGGAGTATGTGATGCACACTTAGTGCTGACCAGTGATGGCTTAGCTTAGCCGTATAATGAAGGATGCTTTGGGCAGCTGAACAGTTATTGGTCTGTGATAATGTTTATGAATAGGTCAGATGACATCCGTTTTATCTATTATCCAAAACCAGTTTACAACAAGTCTTGTCTGGTACCCAAAACTGCATTAACTAAAGTCTACTATCAGCCTGAAACAACATAAAACCTTGAGCAGGTAAAGCAAGAGCAAGGCAAATAATAATACAATAATAAGAAATTAATACGTTAAATTAAACATTTAATAATTATCTTTCAACATAAGCATAATGTAGCACTCTTGTGAACATTTGTAATTAATATTCACCTGAAATGTTGCAAAACAGAACAATTAAATAATCAAATATTTATTTATTTTTTTAATAATGTATTTTAACATCAAAAATTGAGATCTATCCTGTCAGATGTTGGTGACATTTTACACGTGACCAGTCTATTGCCGGAAATAGAGTTGCCAGTGTGTAGTGAGGTACGGTCCTTACTGTCTTTACCAGTGCCCGAGTGTCACCGAGTGCTGCGGCGAATGGTATGTAAAAGCCATCAACACTCTGCTGGTTCCAAAGCTGAAGAGTTACAAACTTCCACTGGCATTAAAATCAGCACACAAACTGTGTGGCGGGAGACTCATGGAACAGGTTTTCATGACTGAGCAGCTGCATGCAAGTCACCAAGTACAATGCCATGCGTGGGATGGAGTGAGTAAAGCACGCAGACACTGGACTCTGGAGCTGTGGAAACCTGCTCTGTGGAGTGACCAATCACACAGTCTGATGGGTGACTCTGGGATTGGCAGATGCCAGGAGAACGTTACCTGCCTGACTGCATTGGGACAGGTGTTTGGTGAAGTTTGTTGGAGGAGGGATAATGGTATGGGGCTGTTTTCAGGGGTGTGACTTACTTCCAGAGAATAGGGATCTTAATGCTTTAGCATACCAAGACATTTTGTGGGAACAGTTTGGGGAAGTCCCTTTTCTGTTCCAGCATATGCACAAATCAGTGTTTGGTGTGGAAGAACTCGACAGGCTGCACAGATCTCAGACCCCATCCAACACCTTTGGGATGAACTGGAACGGAGATCCCGAACCAGGCCTTCTCATCCAACATCAGTATCTGACCTCACAAATGCTCTACTGCATGAATGTGCAAAAATCCCACAGAAACACTCCAACATCTCATGTAAAGTTTTCCCAGAAGAGTTGAAGCTGTTAAAGCGGCAAAGCAGGAGCAACTCCATATTAATGTCTATGTATTTAGAATACAATGTCATTAAAGTCCCTGTTGGTGTAAGGTCAGGTGTCCCAATACTTTTGTCTATATAGTTCACAGATCTATATATCTGACTATCTGTCATGCGTATATTTCTTTAATAGATTTTTATTTAACTAGTATTTATGATTACATACATATGCAATTGCTATAGGGACACATAAAACTGAGCCTTTGGTTTGGGTGTGACAGCGCTGCTGCCCTCAAGCAAACACATGAAGTCAGCAGTAAGTTAGTCTACTAGGCCCTGCTGCCGGGGTGTGACAGGCTGGTTATTCTCTCTATTTAAATTAGCTTTATTGGTTTCTAGTTTGTACTATTAGTTGTTAATCACTGTTAACACCTGCTATAATCCTTAATACACCATATAAGTAGACCCAAGTGAAAATAATCAAGCACAGACACAAAATTATAAATGGCACAAACTTCATCTGCATTATGCCATAAACCAGTTTATAAAGTAATGCAATGTGCCATTGTGGATCTTTTCTAATATAATGTGTCTTTACACAAATATTGTATTAAAAGAAAAAAATTATATTGACTCTTCATTTTAATTGAACAGCAGATCAGTTGTGTCTGGCAACAAACATGTATTGAGTATCATTGTATATCAAATTTAAACAGTAAATTTAATGATCAATAAGATCACATATCAACTAATTATGCACCATGGTTGTAGATGTTTTTTTCTTTAATTGAACAATTTACACTGATGCCAAACTATGAGATGAAAAACTGAGACCTGTGAGAAAAGGGTTGCTTACCCTGTTGCTCCCTCCAGTGGACAACATTAATATTAAAGCCTTCCTCTGTCATTCACATTACAGTTTTTTACGATTGCTTACACACTAAAATTAAACTTTTCCAACAATTAGCAAAACCTTACACTCAAGGAGCAAAACACAAGGCTAGATTTGCACAACTGTAAGCACATTGTCAGCTTCACACTATTTGCAAAACATTACACACAGTGATTTGCAAAACACTAAACACACTTGTATACATCAGACACAGAAGTATATCATGATGTCACTTCCTTGCAATTCCAAAGCACTGACTGTCAAATTACCACACCTATGAGCCAATCTGTTAAACACAGCCATCAGGTGCACAAACACATGATTGCTAAATTGTAGACACACCAATCAGGTTTAAGCACTATAAAAATGCAGCAGGTAGGTTCACCTGCCTTCAACCAAAATGGAAGGAGTCAGAAGAAGAGTGAGGGTGAGAGGAGGAGTACACAGAGGAGGAGAAGGATTTGGTGTAGGGTTGTGTTAATTGTGTGTAGTGTTTTGACAAACCGGGCCCTGTTTTCAAAATTGTGCTTAAGCAATCGTAAAAAACTGTAATATATAAATGGCTGATCATTTAGAAATTGCTTTCCAAAGATTGGTTAGCACTTTCCCGAAGAAGATTCAGGTCAAATTTATTCAAACGTATTTTTTTATTTTTCCCTTGATCAAACTTTAGTGGAATTATGACAAGTTTTTAGTTGTAGCACCCCCTATGGGCAGGTTATAAGACAACCTGGGGCCTGATGTATAAACGTTGTGTAAGCACAAAATGGGCATGGAAATGTGCGTACGCAATTTTCCGCGCACATATTGGGATTTATAAAAAATAAACTAGGCGTAAATATGTACTCACCATACGGACACTCTAGACCATGCGTACGCACTCTTTTACTGGAGTGAGCGAAATAAGGAAGCAAACAGAATGATTTTAAAGTCTGTTTTACATTTAACATACACGTTTACATTAAATATGACACTCTGAATAATGAAGTTAAGCACTGAAATTTCATGAAATTATTATCCAGAAGTTACAACATTGTTGTATGAATTTAAACAGAAATATTTGCAGTGGATGTGCTGCTTTCGAA
>NW_015627981.1:110101-113498 GCF_001515625.1 Sinocyclocheilus rhinocerous
CACAGGTTGAATGGTGGGGGAGGGAGGGAGGGGGGTTGCAGGGGTGGTAGGTGAAGGTGTGAAGTGCAGATCAGAGCGGATGAGGGGTGGTAGACGATCCTTTTCAAATCTGCAGTAAAACACATTCAGATCGTCAGCCAGTTGTTGATTAATGTTTTAATCACAGCAAGGATTGCTTGGCGCATGACAATTCCGCTTTAAATTGTGTTCTAAATAGCAAAACAAATGTTCTGAGAAAATACTTTTGTGCGAATAATAATGATCATTTTTTGTGAACTTGACTTCGTCTGATGGCTTTGGAACATAGATGGTAACGACAGACATAAGGATGCGCTCGTTGATCAAACAGTGATCCTCTAATCACAGGTGTCGCTCACAGATAGTAGCCTAATGACAGAGGTGTAAAGAGTACCTAAAAACCATAAATTGGTACATACACAAAATCTAACTTTTGTGCGTACGCACATATTTAGGATGAAATCTACGTAAAGTTTTATACACAAGGCCCCTGGTGTGCATCCTCAGAATGTTCTGTAGTCTGTGTGCAAAAAAACAAAAAAACATGGCAAATCAATTAAAATTTAGAAAATGCTAAAACTTTGACAGCGTCAGAAATAGTTTACTCATTTCTCTTTACTACCTTTTGCCAAACTGTTAATTAGGGGGCCAAAAAAGTGTCTGAACATCAGAGACGTGTCGCGGAGATCTCAAACTTAGTGAGGCGCTTCTTCTCATGTAGCTGCAATATATACATTTTAATTTCTTTGACTTTTTTATTTCTTTAAATTTGGTTATTAATTATGTATTTCTAGTCCAGAAGGGGGTGCTGTAGCAACTCATAATGTAAAAACTACACATGATGTAATAAGTATTACATTATTATTGTAATAAAATGTTCATAATGTAATAATTTTCTCAAATTTTTAAAATATATTTCCTTTTAGAATTAATTTGTTTGTGTTGGTGTTGGTGTGTGTGTATACACCAACAAATTAATTCTGAAAGGAAATATATATTAAAAATAAATAAATAAATAAATAAATATATTATGTACATATAATAAGTTGGTGTTGGTGGGTGTGTATACACAAACAAATTAATTCTAAAAGGAAATATATATTTCTTTTTAGAATTAATTTGTACATGAATGAAGCAAAGCAAATGTTCACGTCTGAGATTCATTTTAGCATTTATATAGAATAACTAAAGCAGGGGTGCCCAACCCTGCTCCTGGCGATCGACTGTCCTGCAAAGTTTAGCTCCAACTCTAATCAAAGACACCTGCATTTAATTTTTAAGTGATCCTGAAGACCATAATTAGTTGCTTCAGGTGTGTTTGATTAGGGTTGGAGCTGAACTTTGCAGGATTCGTTCCTCCCCAATTATCCTGCCTTTAAAAGCCCTAGTCCTTTCCGTTCTTGTTCAGTGTTGCCAATTTAGCTACTTTGTAGCTAGATTTAGCGACTTCCCCGCCCCTTTTGAGACTTTTTTCAAAAATTTAGGGACAAATATAACAACTTCTTGGACAAACCTTATCCAAGTTCTCATCTTGCCCACTGATCAACGTTCATCTTTATATAGATCAGTGAATTTGCCATTGTGATGTCATCTAGTGACATTTAGCTACCAGTTTTAGCTACTTTCAACTGAAAGCAGTTGGCAACACTGTTCTTGTTGGTCGGGTCTACTTGTTGAATGTCCTCCTTGTTCTCTGTTTTCCTGTGGATTATTAAAGACTGTGTTATTCAAGTACTCCTAGTTTCCTCGTTCCTTGCTCCCCGAGTGGATTGTGACAATAGCTGAACTTTAGTGAGGAGACATTGTTCCTCTTAGCATAATGGTAAAAAATGTTTTATCATAAAATTCATTTTATTTCATTACAGATAGCCTAGAATACATGCAAAGAGCGCTCCCTTTATAATTTCAAATGCATTGAGCCTGTCACTCATCTCAGTTCATCGGTTCAATGGATGTGTCTGTGATTAGCTACACTGCTCAACACTGCAAACATTGTAAATAGAAACATCTGATGCTTTTGAAGTTTGAAGTATTGGAAGTTTGCCAAATATGTTATTACAGTTTCAACTAAGGGTGCTCTTGTTTTTTTTTTTGTTTTTTTTGTGAGAGTGTTTAGCTCCCTAAACTGGGCGTGACACGATAAACTGCTTTCCATGTGGATTGTTACTTAAATACGGGGACAGTTGCCAATCCTACTTTTCCTAATTATGTTCTTACTTTGGCCATGCATTAAATGCACGTCCTTGAAAGAGTGCAGTTTGCTGACATATTTACACTAACTTCTCAGGTAATGTCCGTGGTATGATGACAACAACAGTGATTAACCTACATCAAGTAAGGGATAATATACATCCAGCCGGTTGTTATCTCAGAATAAACCCGACAGGGTGATCATCTTGTATCAGCCTGAAGGGGTTTATTCTGAGATAACAACCGGCTGGATGTACATTGTCCCGCTTATTACATGGCTACTTGCCACATAAGTAAATAATTAGACGCGAAATATTGATTTGAGTTGAAATATTTGAACGCAAAGCTTCCGTGAAGACAGCAGTTGCGAGCAAGCGGCAAATTCAAACTAGACGGATATTTAAGGGAAAGGGTGCAGTCAAACCACTTATTACACAACATTTCACCACAAAAATAATTAAGGCAATAAAAGAATTAAGACAAAGATGATTTAAAACCTTACCAGTTTGTTAGTTCTCTTATAATCCATTACAGCGTACAAAACAATCGTAGAAAAATGGCAGCAGCTGCGTTTGTATGAAACGAAAGCGAGTCCGCGATACCAGGATGACATAATTAAATAATTGTACACCATTTTGAATCGAGTTTTAATATTTTATTAGCTAAACAAACGCAAAGCTTCCACCAAGAAAAAATAGTTCAAGCAAGAGTACAGCGCCAACTGCTGTTACCTGGATGAGCCTGTGTTATTAGCTTTTACCGGTTGTTATCGAGGGATAACATACCTCGGAATGTCGCGACTGACCAATCAGAATCAAGTATTCCACAGAGCCGTGTAATAATTGCTTTTAGACAACATGAACAAAACAAGTTTAAACCAGAAACTGTGATGACTAATCAGAATCAAGTATTCCACAGAGCCACAGAACTAGGAACAATTCAGTTGCGCCCCTACTAAATTCTACATATTTGGGAAAAAAAAAAAAATAATAAAAGTTTCCAAAGTCTAATGTAGTCTGGGATAGATCACGCTATCTGCCTCAGGCAACGGCAGCACGGTGCATGAGTTAAATGAACATTTCTTCACTTTAATACATAACATGTATAACATGAATGTACATCAGAGGATATGTTGAAAAATAAATTACAACTTACAATCACGATTAATTTCAGTGCCTATAAGCTGTTT
>NW_015627981.1:114187-115069 GCF_001515625.1 Sinocyclocheilus rhinocerous
AAATGTTTCTCAAACCAGGATTGTTTGTAGCACAGCAAGAAACCATGTGGAGTTCAAACTGAGTCTCCCTCTCACTCTACTGCTTCCTTCCTTTATACAGAAATGGTAGAGCTACTAGGGCCACCTAATGGTCCGGAAGAACATAGCATGCCAAAATAATACAAAATGAACCTTGTGACAGGCTATGACTGTTACAACGTCAATAATGTTCATCAAAGAAACTGCATCTCATTCTTCATCAGAATCACCATAAAATTACAACGGACTGGACAAACAAAGTAGTACCAGTACTAACTCTGCTATTGTCACGGAGTGACTGAGACGTGAGACGTGCAGATCCAAGTGCGAAGCTTTATTAACCGACATGGTCAGAAACAGGCAAGGGTCAGACAATGGCAACAGGAATATAGAGGGCAAGACACAAGAATATTCCTAGGGCTAGCGTGGGTCTACGAGCGAGAGGGATAAATCCAGGTACAAGGCAAAGGTCCAGGCAGGGGCAAACAGTATCCGAATAGGGCAAGACGAGAGGGGGAATCCGAGATACACAGGCAAAGATCAGGACACGAGAAAACAGACAAGGCAAGACTAAGATAAGGCTATGAAAAACTAGACACTACTCTGTAGAGTAGCTATCGCTATGAGAGTGATAAACGCTATACAATACTCGGCAGTTTGAAAGGACAGCCGGCAGTACAGGTGGAGCTGAAGACCACCACAGCAGAGCAGACGGGACCGAAGATCCCCCCGGTGGAGCAGAAGACCACCAGAGCAGGACAGAAAAACCACCAGACCGGCGCAGATGGAGCAGAAGACCACCAGAGCCAGACAGCAGACCACCACGGCGGAGCAGAAGACCACCAGAGCCAGACAGTAGGCCAC
>NW_015627981.1:119412-121066 GCF_001515625.1 Sinocyclocheilus rhinocerous
TTTAGTTCCCCTCACTTTACAACAAATCCTTTAAATTTAACCGTATCAGAACAGAATAAGAATTTAAAAATATATAATTCTAATGGATAAATATAATTGCAGTATATAATAATATATGCTTAGCAATAAACATGCCAAAACAAATTAATTTATAAAGAAACGTAAGGCACGGTGAAAGGCTGAGCTGTTTCCAATGAATGCAGTAGCTTAGTGTGCGGGTGAGGCGCCGGCGCCATCAAACAGCTGAAACATAAAATAGACTACTGCGTAATTTTTGTTCATACAGTAAAGGCATAATTCGAAACTGCAAAGTGCAAAGTGTTAGTGAGACATAGCTATAAGTGCCATAAAAGGCATATTTCCATTTTAGTTCAAAACTTTGGAACCATGAGGGCTAAAATCAAATACCTTTTCCTCTGAATCCTTGAGACAGTCCCTACCATTACACCATTCTGAATTTTCTGAAAAATCCATCTTTCCAAATTTCTCCCAGGCCGTTGCTTTACATTTGGCACACATCTCAAGACCCTAATGACAAAAAGCCTGACTTTTTCACCTATATCTGCTCAATGCAATGTCCAAACTTAGCAAGACTTGATATACTTTGTCTGAACTAATTTAATTTCTGTGTATTAATTTATGATTAGACAAAATGCTTAATGTGATGCATGTACATGCAAAAGAGCATGATTATGTGTTAATATGGATTATTAAAGCTACTAAAGTCATTCAGGTAAGAGCAGTAATGCTTTTGGTCAATATTTTTGTTTGTTTACATGATCCAGACCCCTGATGTTGGTCTACCCAGTAAACACAAATTTTTTTCACAAGGTTGTATTTTGAGTGCAATTATGTAATGTTGTAGAGTAACATTTTAAAGGCGAACTATTATGCCTTTTTACAAGATGTAAAATAAGTCTCTGATGTCCCCAGAGTGTGTATGTGAAGTTTTAGCTCAAAATACCTCACAGATACTTTTTTATAGCTTGTTGAAATTGCCACTTTTAGGGTATGAGCCAAAACGCGCCTTTTTTGTGTTTGTCCCTTTAAATGCAAATGAGCTGGTGCTCCCGCCTCCCTTTTCAGAATAGGGCGGAGCTTCGAGAGCTCATGCCCCCGCATACATGTGTTACACCAAATTCTGTGACCATCGTATTCTGTGACCCTAGTAGGCGCCGTTGTCACTGTTTGGCTTAAACTCGATCACACAGGCGGATTAGGTACGCAAACAGTGTAACTTCAAACATAGGTGAGATTTGGAGAACATCAAAGTCTTTCTGTGTGAAAGAATTTCCCTTAGGTCATATTTTTCATCATATCATTTTCATATAATTTAATTCCCTTATCCTCCATTTATAATAAAAAAAAAAGTAACTGTAAATTATTTTGCTGTTGTGCCTTTAACAGCAAAAAGTCTGCGGGTGTTTTGGGGCCCTTAAGAAGTTTTGACATGCCCTAACATTTGTGCTTTTTTTCAGTTGCTTATACACATATTAATGGCTAAAGTCTAATAACACTGTAATCAGCACAAACGGGGCTACAATAATATGTGAGCAGCATGCATGTACATGATTTTTGAGAAAGCAATGTTAATGCGTGGTTAGTGAAAAACTAACATTTTTAAATCACTTGAATAAGGCCATAAAACACATAC
>NW_015627982.1:0-252 GCF_001515625.1 Sinocyclocheilus rhinocerous
TTTTATTCAAAGGCTCTCTAGGGGTCTTTAATATTCAGTAATATTCAGCACTGACGATATTGAATAAAAACAAAATGTTATTTGAAACATTCTGTATTGTATAAAACGCTATATAAATAAATGTTACGTGACTTGAATAGTTGATTCAAGATGTAGATGAGTTTGTTTCTTCATCTGAACAGATTTGGAGAAATTCAGCATTACATAATTTGCTCACCAGTGGATCCTCTGCAGTGAATGGGTGCCGTCAGA
>NW_015627982.1:791-962 GCF_001515625.1 Sinocyclocheilus rhinocerous
ATGAAAAAAATTAATTGGAGATGCTTTTGATTATTAAAATTTTATGGAACCATTCAAATGGAATCCAGAAAATAATGGTAAAGTAAAAATTTGGTAAAGATAAAACTATAAAACTAAATTAATTAAACAGGCTTTTTGATTAATAAAATGTAATTTAACCATTAAAACAGA
>NW_015627983.1:0-1101 GCF_001515625.1 Sinocyclocheilus rhinocerous
TTTATTGGCAAATTTTATATCCATAAATGTTCACTAACAACAAACCAATTTTTTAAAGAGTTTAAAATGTATCTTAATACTTTTTCATCCTCAGTAAATAAGAAAGAAAGAGGAACGACTTAAATTTTTAATTTTAATTTATATGATCTAATTGATGTATAAATTAAATGTGCACTAAGTGATTTTTGCCAAACAATGTTGATATTTGAAAGCACCAAAACAAATATGCCCATACCCCTACAGGACCTCCCCTATTTTGATAACTCACACGTATGTACTCAATCCTGACAATGACAATGGTGAAATCTGCTATGCCTGCTGGCCGCAGGGTATTCAAGCAAAAGCCAACACAGAAAAGTTTTGTGAAAAAGCAAAATCAAGGAAACTCACCTATCAAGAAGAAACATAGAAACCTCGGCATCCAATTCCCTTCCCACTCCTTGAGTTCTCTCCACCGCTGGAAAGCTGCTCCAATATTTAGTGGGTCCTACCTCTTCCCTGATCATAACCCTTCTTTTTAATGTTTTGTTCCTCCAGAATTTTCCTATTTTTTTATCTGCCATCTCTCGCTATCAATAGTCGCTCTGCTAATATCCGTCCTATGCACTCACTGAGCGCTCTCTTTTTCCTATCATCACTAGACACGCCCCTTACTGCTGATTGGCTGCTAGTTTGTTTTGGGACTCGGTCCGACACAGCGGCCAAAAGCGTTTTTCAAAAATCGCTTAGTGCTCGGTCCGACCGGCCAAAAGCGTTTTTCAAAAATCGCTTAGTGCACTTTTAATATCTTACCCTCATTGTTTAATTTTTTCTAATTTCTCCATTGTTATATTTCTTGCCAATCATTATTTATTTATTTTTTTAATTATTTTTCTTTCCTGTGTGTTCTGATGACATTTATACATTTTGTATACAAGTTATATGGCATTAATGTAATCTCTGTACTGTTTACAATCATAATACAAAAAAGAAGAAGGGATAACGGTGTCACAGGGTGTTGCAATACAACTCACAAGCTCACAAAGAGGAAGGTAATCTTTTAATAAATCTACACAGAGAGAGAACAGCAAAACATCGACACAATCGACATTTAAGTCCCAA
>NW_015627984.1:0-5840 GCF_001515625.1 Sinocyclocheilus rhinocerous
AGCATGCTCCGTTAGAAAGGGCCTGATCTTTCTGATGTTGTGCAAAGCAAACCTGCAAGATTGGGCAGTCTTTGCAATGTGGTATTTGAAGGTCAGCTAGTCATCGAAGATTACACCAAGATTTCTGACCGAAGTCGATGGGGTAATTGTAGAAGAACCTAGCTGGATGGTGAAATCATGCTGTAGAGTTGGAGTGGCAGGGAAGACAAGAAGCTCAGTCTTTGCCAGGTTGAGCTGTAGGTGATATTCTTTCATCCATGCCGAGATGTCTGCCAGGCAGCCTGAGATGCGTGCAGCTACCGTTGGATCATCTGGTTGAAATGAGAGATAGAGCTGTGTGTCATCAGCATAGCAATGGTAGGAGAAGCCATGTGCCTGTATGATGGGACCCAGTGATGTAGTGTATATGGAGAAGAGGAGGGGTCCAAGAACTGATCCCTGTGGAACCCCAGTGACAAGTTGATGTGCTTTGGATAGCTCCCCTCCCCAAGCTACCCTGAAAGACCTACCAGTGAGATAGGATTCAAACCAGCGAAGTGGAATCCCTGTGATGCCCAGTGATGAGAGGGCAGACAGGAGGATCTGGTGATTGACAGTGTCAAAAGCAGCAGATAGATCCAGAAGATGATTTGGAATCAGCTTTTGCAATCCGCAAGGCTTCCGTGACTGACAGTAGCGCAGTCTCAGTTGAATGGCCACTCCTGAAACCTGACTGGTTAGCGTCCAGTTTGTTGTTCTGTGAAAGAAACAATGATACCTGGTTGAAAACAACTCGTTCGAGAGTTTTCGCTATGAACGGAAGGAGAGAGACAGGTCTGTAGCTATCTGTAAGTGAAATGTTTAATGTAGGTTTTTTGAGCAAAGGGGTTACCCGAGCCTGCTTGAATAAAGTGGGGAAAGTGCCTGTGAGGAGAGATGTGTTGATGATATGTATCATTTAAGTGACAAATATGTAAATAAAAAAAAGTGGACAAATATTTTTTTCACAGCACTGTAAACTGTCCTTGCACATAATATAACATTAATGAAATAAAAGGCCACTTAAGTACACTTTCATACCGTTTATTTACACACAAGTAGACTTTTAAGAAGTGCACTTTGTAATAATGTCAAATTAAAAGTTTTACATTAAAGTATAGTTTAAATCATTGTTTTAATGAGCTTTTGTCACACTTTAAAGATGCACTAATTTTGATGTGTTGACATACTAAAGCAAAAGAAAAGTAATTCATAACTTGAACTGTAACATGCAATTAAGTGTCCAAAAAACATTACATTCAATTCACACTTATATTATTTTAAAGTATATTCTTCCATAATAAGTATTTACTTTAAAGTTAATATATTTTCAATGTACAAAAATGCAACTTCATTATAAATGTGTAATTACGAATATTTATATTCATATTTATATTCATTTAACTACATGACAGTGTTTAAATAATATATTAGTTTACCACAAATCCTTGTCAGTATATTTGGCAGTACACTTTAACCACGATCCATAATTTAAAGAGAACATAGGAAATTATGAAATTACTTATAAAGATGTACTTAAGTTCTACTTAAGTGCGACAAAAAGCACTCTAAAGTCCAGCTAAATGCATTCAATATAACTTTAAACTACAACACATTTTTATTTAATTGCAATTTGCATGCAATTAAGTGTCCAAAAACATTACATTCAGTTCACACTTAAGTATATTGTTTTAAAGTATATTCTTCCATAATAAGTTGTAGCGTCTGGACCACTCAAACACACAATATATATTTTGTTTTTATATTTAACAAATACTCTGTAACCCCCCTCAGTTAACAAGCCATATGAGGACCCATGAACCCTTCCCCCCGAAATGCGTAACACCCCAGGAAGCCGAACAGGCTCCTGGTTGCATGGCAACCAACGCTGATATCACTGGGTTTATTGGCCAAAAGAATGCAAAGCAGGGAAAATCCCTGCATGTCCCAGGGCAAGAGGCAGAGTAGAAATGGACTTTTCTACTAATTAATTCATAGGAAAACCTTTCTTTGAATGAACACACATCATCCTTCAGGTCATTGGGTATATTATTGTCATCATGTATTTGGTCTTTGAAATTGTATACTGTTATGCAGACTTATAATCGAAACACCCTCCTGTCAGCTTACATATATATATCTCCACCATGTTTAGTATCTATGAATTCGCCTTCTGATGATCGAAACGAGCGTGTATATTATATGTTGGTACATAGGCAATATATTAGTGTCCTGAGAATCTTTAGTAATTTCGATTCAAGTTCCATTTGCAAATTACCATGCCCTCACACAAAGGGTCATAAAAACTCCCCAGTATCTCAAAACTCCCACTTGGGATACCGGCCTTTCTCATTGGACAAGCCCATCTTGAGAGGCGGGGATCTTCTCCGACCTTAAAGGCCCACACCAGGGACCCTCCCCAGTCGGTGGTTTGTTGGAATTCAAATATTCATAATTAATTATAACTAGTTATTATTAATTATTCATATTTCCCATGAGCTGATTCGTTACAAAGTACTCTTTTTAAAAGAAAGCTGATTTTACACAAAAATATGAGGAACAGCATCAAAATTGTGGTACACACAATAGCTTGCACGGTTTGCTGCAACTACAGTACGCGTTACTATGGAACATTTGTCATCTCAAGTCAATAAGCTAATCAATGCTACATAAAGCAGTTTTAGGTCCAAAATTGGTTAAGTATGAAGAAAAAAAATGCTTTTTGAATATGTAATTCTGCACACTGGGGTTAGTACTATCTTATTGGTAGCTGAAAGAATAATCAGTGGAAAGTGTAGAATATGATTTGTGGATGACAGGCATTATAATTCAGCAGAAATCCGCAGGGCTTTTCTGTAGAATTCTGCCTCTGCAGTTTTCATGTGGACCTGCTAATGAATGGACACATCATGTCGTAGTGCCACCACATCGCTTTAGGTTCTGGAATAATGAGGTTGTCATCAGTGGAGTTCCTCTGCTAGAAAACCCAGATGAGTAGCTAGTCAAAGCAGGCGCTTCAAGCTGGATTAGGAAATTACCCAGTCAGGCATCCAGCTGAGACAGTGGTCGACAAATTAGAATGTCTTGGTCAGCCTGGTTTGAACTGGTTTGGATGGTTAACGCAATTTAGCTGGCTGACCAGCTTGTATAACCTGAATTATCCATCAGGATTTAGGTGTTTCTTTAACTTACAGACACTTTATATATAAATGTGTTTTGGTGAAATTTTCACATGAAAGGTGTACATTTGAACATTGTGGTTGTTGTCTGGTTTATATTGCTTGTACTGTAACAATAATTCATTATACTTAGTTATCCATTTCGGAAATGGCAAACTATTTATTTCTGTATAAACTATATCTATAGAAATGTATATATTTACCAAATGATTCACTGATTAACCATTCATATCAGCTGGATTAAATCACAGACAGACATATTAAACTGAATGAGAAGAGAGGCAAATGAACAGTTGATAGTAATACTATTATGAAAGGAACTTACTAATGAAATGTTTACATAGATGAAACACTTTTGAATTGTGAAAGGGATACTTTGTGAAAAAAAAAATGCTGAAATATGTTTTTTAAAATGCATCTTTGATTATCTGTTGTGAAATTAGTACTAATAATTTTGAAAATGTACACCTTGTACAGCTTGTGAAAATGGCACCAGATCAAATACTAATAATAATTCCCAATTATTAATAAAAAAAAAATTATTATTAACAATAATACAATTATTACTTTCAACTTGTTAACTTTTTGTCATCATTTATTATTGCTTATTTTCAAATGCATTTCCATACAGAATTTATTGTTTTATACTTATATAAAATTGGACTTTCAATTTTAAGCTAGATAAATACATTATAAAATTAGGGCTGGGCAAGTTAACGCATTATTATCGCGTTAACACATTAATTAATTAACGCCAACAATTATTTTATCGCGCGTTAACACAGTTTTTATTATTATTAATATTATTTTGAAAGTCCGTTTCTCACTGGCTCTGAATACACATACAGACTAAGCATGGGTCACAGGAGGGGTGGGATGTTGATCAGTACTGTTTTGGGATGGGCGTCATCATGCGTCTCAACCAATGCGAGCATTTGGGGTGGGCCTAACACCGTGTCTACACCGGGCGCGGCGAGATGTGACAAAATAACTTACTATAGAACCCATTATAATCAGTGATGCTGTCTACACTGGATGCGGTGCGGCACGACAAATCCCTGACAGTAAACTGCTGCCTCGTTCTATTTATGACATACTGACACAAAATTCAAATGATTTGCAATGGTCGCTTTGTCGTGTCCAGTGTAGACAGCCTTTAGCTGTTACGGCGCAGCGCGACAACTGTCGCATCCGGTTTAGACATGGTGCAATTCCTTATTTACACTGCGCGTCTGCAGCACATTATGGCTCCGGCGAGGTTTTGTTCCGTCCTCCACGCTGTGCCAACTCACACCAGGAGCATTTCAGAAGCGAAGCGACAGGATTCGCGAGGCCACGGGATTTGCCTGTCCGACGTTGTTTGTCGTCATTATTTGTGCTCTAACATGGCTAAGTTGGCTAAATGTTTATGTTTTGTTCGGTTTAATTCTGTTTATAGTTGTATGTATTGCTATGTCCTACTTTGTTGTGCTGTAGACTACAAACTACAAAAATAACTACAAAGTTAATACAATTTAAAAGTCCAGTTATGAACAACAAGGATAAAAGATTTGTAGCTGTGTATAGTCGTCTAAAATACATCCTCAGTTATCTTGCATCTATATTTCACATACCATTTCTGGCCTCCTGGCAAGGATATAGTGATGTGAAATACGACCGGGAGTCTGCGCAGGGTGTTTATTTTGAAATTGACAGGATTTTTGTATCTACTGTGCGCCTTGGACGCGGCTTCCGTCAAAAATAGGTGAACGCAACGAATGATGGCCTCCCTCAAGATGCACCATCATAACAAGTATATACAAGTTGTATGAAAAGGAGATTTTAATTTGATTACATTAATGTTACAGTTTAGATTTACAATACATATTTTAACTGCTACTATGTAAAGGAAATGCTGCTGTAAAAAAGCAACTTATTTGTTTAAAGTGTTTGCAAACCAAATGTTATTGCACTTTTGTTCATACAGCAGTACTTTTAAAATAAAAGTGCGCAATACAATACTTTTGAATTCATTATTGAATTCTGCGCATAACAATGCGATTAATCGCAGAAAAATCACGTGATTAAAAATGTGAATCGTTGCCCAGCACTACATAAAATATGAAGTATATGCTTAAAATTATGATCTAAACAATTTGTGAAATAAAACATTTAACTATATAATATGACAAATGTGTGTGTTTGTATGTTTGTGTGTGTGTGTGTCTGTCTAAATTAAGGTAAATAACATATTTAATCAAATACTGTATATTTTTTGCATATAATTTGCATATCATACACTTAAGCAAATAGTATGATATTATATTATATTATATATTGCATTACATTACATTGCATTATTATATTATATTATATTATATGTGCGTATAGTTTTTAACATCATGCTAAAAACACAATACATAATTTGGGATATAGTAAAAAGGTGTGAAGGATGTACAGGCGGGCGTACACGGTGCGATTTTTGCTGCCGTACGAGCTCGCAGGCGATTTTTTTCAGAAAGTCCATGCTTTTCTCTGTTTTTCAGCCATTCTCTTGGTCATGTCCTTTGTCTTTGTTTTTTTTTTGTTTTTTGGACGTCACAAGCCGCCTGCCACAAAGAAAACTATTTCGTCCTCAGAATCCATATTTTTATGAATAAATTG
>NW_015627984.1:6246-8900 GCF_001515625.1 Sinocyclocheilus rhinocerous
GTGACATGTGCCAGAGCTCACGACGTTCCGACCTTCAGAATCGCACCGTGTACGCCCGCCTTAAGTCCACTGTTGGACATTGTTAGTGGACAAATAAGCCTAAGGGGAGTGTGACAAGTGTTTTAAAAATGGTAAAAAAAAAGTCCACAGGGCCAAAAGTCCCCATAGTTGAAGCAATATAGAAAAAGGTCTTGTTCATCTGGACTTCCTTGAATCCCTCAAGTCCTAAACTACAGGAGCAAGGGCTGATGCAATGCTCCATTACCACATGCCAAGGAAAACTTTCCGATTGTTCCCCACAGTTGTGTTCAGCTCATTAGTGAATCTGAAGCATAGATGAGGTCGCAGGGCCATGTGCGGTGGCTGTTTGATCACATGACAGTTCCTCAACATTATCTTCATGGTCTTGTCAACAAACCAGGCAGGGACCGACAATAGGCAGCCTTCCCATTCTCTTTTATCATCTCTCTTTCAGTCAGCCTCTGTAAAATTATGAGCGGGAAATAATGAAGCCAGAATGCACACCCAACAGTCAAGTTCAGCGAATCTGAAAGGTGCTGGAGTTTCCCTTCACTTCCTCTTCCTTCATTTCCCAGTTTGCTGCATTGCCTTCATCTCGAGCTTTGATCACTGCCCCTTTTCTCAGAGACATCCTCTGTCTTTCGCTCTATCTCTCCTACCCTTCCTCGACTTTGATCAGTAGCAGGCAGTCTTTCTCATCTCTGGCCTCATTCACTGGCTCCCATCTCAGAGGCTTTTACAGTGAGACTCTCTGCTGCTTAAGTTTATGTAATGTTGAATATGTATCTTCTTGGCAGATGCTTCCTTGCCCAAACCGAAAAAGTGAATGTTTTTTATAGGTTATCTCAATGAACCGTCAATCATTCATTTGACTGTAGTTGTCTGCTAGATTTATTTTGGATATTTATTTTGATTTGTTAAAAATTTGAAAACTACATAGTACATTTTTGTATAAGTTCTGAAGCAACTGTACAGTAAGTGCATGCTAAATGCAGTGTTAGGACATTGTGGGTGGTTGCAAAATGTCTATGCATTTTCTTCTGGTATTGTGAGTGGTTGCTAGGGAATTCTAGATGAAAAGTATATTACTAGAAAGTATTTTACTAAATATAGTAGTAGATGACAACGAGGGACATTGTTCTCAAAGCTGTTAACATCCTTGAAATTATGCATTCCCTTGTTAAAAAAAAAGTGTGCACTTGTAGCGTACAACTGGGCAATTACAAGTATGTTTAAATACATGACATACTAATGAAATTATGTTTGTTTTAGCCATTGTAATTTTGAAATTACAAATAAAGATGTACTTAAGTACTACTTAAGTGGGTCAAAACCCTTTTAATAAGCCAAATTATTTGCATTTAACATGATTCTATAAATCTATAAACTATTAGATATTTTCATTTAATTGCACATAACTTGCAATTAAGTGTTTGAAAACATAACGTTCAGTGAAAAATGAAAATTAAGCTGCTGCCATTTTAAGTGTTTCAGCACAACATTGCAACAGTCAGGTGGTACAAGTGGGAGTTCTCTGAAAGTTGTAATTATGAGTTAGCATGATTTAGCATACCATGAGTGAGCATATATTTAGCATGATTTTAGATAAAGAGGAAACATTTATATTGCTATTGGGTTGCGCTGCTAATTTGAATCAGTTGTTGGATTTTATATTTTAGACTTTCCCCATTCATGTGCTATCTGCTGTACTTAAATGCCAGGAAAATTATCATTTTTAAATGGCAGCTGTTATGTTAAGAAACTGTTACAACTGAAACTATAACGCTATCCTACTTAGCAGCAGCAAATGTACTTCTGTTTACAATTTATGCAGATAATCTTTGAAAATAGATGGCTGGAGGCAAGAGTCTGCTGAGTAAGTTTGTCTTCTTAAAGGGACAAAACATCATTCTAAAAATTCCATTTAGCATTCATTTGATTGTATTAGCATGCTAAATGCTATATCCTAAAACTCTGTGAGCATACTGTCCATTTACAATGATTGTAAAGCAAAGGATCAAGCTTGTTTGCAAATATGTGAACACACTTGCAAATAGGCGCTAATGTGAAGGCACCTCGGCTCGGAGAAGGCGGTAGTCATAGAAACGGCAAGAAAAGAGAGAAGGTAGGTAGACACTGAACAACGGTGACAGGTCATTTCTTTGCAGGGCTGACCCTTTGTAAACGACAGCTCCATTCTGTTGAGTAATGACACTGCTCCTGTGGAGAGATGGACATTTTCAGGAGCTGACTCTATGGAGGAGCCATGTCTGGTAATGTGCATTGCCATGAGAGCATGTATTGGCTAAATGTACTTGTCGCACATCCCTCTCGTTTCTTTGTATCCATATCTCTAACTGCGTAGCAACTTAAATCTGCTTTAATTCCAAAGGAGCATCTCAAAAATTGCTCTTTCATTGCTCTAGTGATTGTAACTTAGCAAACGACAAGGTACCCAGCATTTGAAGTAGCTAAGCTAGCTTAACTAACTACGTTTTCTTAGTAAAAAAAAAAAAGCTAAAGATGGGAGTATGTAGTGTTTTTTAAAAAACGTGACGTGTTGTGACGTGAAATGTGGCCAAGTATGGTTACCCATACTAGGAATCAGTGCTCTGCATTTAACCCATCCTTAG
>NW_015627984.1:9053-30633 GCF_001515625.1 Sinocyclocheilus rhinocerous
CCCACCTACAATCCCTGCCGGTATGAGACTCGAACCCGCAACCTTTGGATTACGAGTCCGACTCTCTAACCATTCGACTCTCTAACCATTAGGCCACGACTTCCCTATGGAAGCTTATAAATGCGGAATTGCAAGATATCCTGTAAATGTACAATTCTGAGAAAAAATTATTGTGAGATGTTAACTCACAATTGTGCGAAATAAACTTGCAGTTCTGAGAAGAAACTTGTGAGATAAAAAGCCGTAATTAACAGTTTTTTTTTTTTTTTTTTTTTTTTTTTCAGCTTTAAATCAGGATATTCTTTCATTATGAGCAAGCCTGGAAATTTCCATTTGCCGCGTTAAAAATGTGCGTCATGCTGTATGACATTCTTCAAATTAGGATGTCAGTTCCATCTGATCGTGACTGCACTGATCTAAAAAGCATTTGCGAAGCGGGCTGTTACTGTACGGCTGTCTGACACCTTCTCTAACTATTAGGCCACGACTTCCCTATGGAAGCTTATAAATGCAGAATTGCAAGATATCCTGTAAATGTACAATTCTGAGAAAAAATAATTGTGAGATGTTAACTCACAATTGTGCGAAATAAACTTGCAGTTCTGAGAAGAAACTTGTGAGATAAAAAGCCGCAATTAACCGTTTTTTTTTTTTTTGATTCTGTGGTGGAAATAACAGAATTGTGAGACGTAAAGAGAAAAAGCATTTTTATTTTTTTGGTGGAAACAGGCTTCTAGTCTCCTCACTACTTGCTGACAAAAGTACTGTAGCTAAATGCTGTTGCTTGGCAAAATTTCTAGGGTATATTCCAATAGATATCAGTACAGTTGGGAGAAAAGCTTTCTTCACACAGATTTCGCTCATTTTCAGGTTGGTCACACAAATTTGCTGCGTTGACCATTAAAAAGTTGTCTGGTTTGAAAGTGACTTCTGTGTGAGCTGTGCTTCTTACATCTCTATACTATTGAAAATAAACAATAGACGGTGAAATTTCACTAATGTGACTACATGTTTACAATGATGAAAAACAGTTCACTTTCCCGGCCATTGACGGAATTTTCCGCCAATCCGTGTTTTCACTGTCATATGGTAGGGGGCGCTATTACACATCTTCTGTAATAGTACATAATCTCCAGATCCAAAACCAAGTAAAGAAGAAGCAGAAACAATAAATAGAAGCACTGCTTACACACATGTAAGCTAACGCGGTCATCAAAAAATTCAACAGCATTTAAAATGTCGAACCCACAAAAAGATATATGACTATGTTTTTATCATCATTCTGAATCCAAAAGACATAGTATTTGACAAAAATGCAATTTTCTCATCTTTTGATTCAAAATGTTGCTTTTGTTTATGTTGGTGCCAGCTGGCAACTTTAAAAAAACTGGTGGGGAAAGAATTAAGTTAGCGCCACTGTTGCTAAATAATTCTTAGATTAATTTGATTTGAAATGGTTATTCTGACCACCTAAATGCCTTCAAAAGTACTTATTATAAGTAATACATTTAATTATTTTATAATACCTCAAATTATATAATGTTTTTATGCTGCAATGTGGATTGTTTAAGTGTTTAAAGACAAATGACATGAAAGCACATCAAACATCTCGGTACGACTGAGAAAATCTGGCCACTCAACCAGTTCTCAGATCTTTTACTAATTACTAATTATCTACTCTGCTTTTAACAACTTGTAATTAGCTGTGGAAGATGTAATTAAGAGTTTAACTACAGGAGGCAGCTCTGTGGAAAGATCTGAAGAGAAGAGGATTACATTGTAATCTCCGTAGAATTCAAAAACTTGAACTCTAAATTGTACGGCGAATTCTAAAAACTTCAAACTTCAGCTAAACTTAAAAAGCATAGCATGTGACTAAAAGAGGGAAAAGTGTTTTTTTCTCTCTTTACTTTAATAACAAAGGCGCAAACTTTAATCCAAAAGCAGAGAATGGAAAAGCTCTAGTTTACGGAAGAGAAAACTCCACAACAGAGGAGCACAGTAAGCCATAAATGAGCTCTGAGTGTTGCAGGGCAGCTAACTAGCTGTCAGCTGAGCGCTGCTTTGTGGTTTGCTGTCCAAATCCAGGCTGAAGTTGGAGAGGGTGGAAAAGCTTAGCGCGTGGCCTTCATTATTTTCGGTTTACCTGAGCACCAGGGATTTAAAGTAAACAGCAGAACGCTCACTTTGTTCACACCAATTAGTCGAAAATCTTTCAAAAGCTTGAATTGAGAAAATTTTTAATAAATAATGATCATCAGCACATTTGAATTCACATTTCAGGGTAATTGTAATTTTAGAGCATAACTATTCACTACGTAAAAATAATGCATGTTTCTTACGCGGCGAAAGAAAGAACAAGAAAAAAAGCTTATGGGAATTTACATGTATCATGAAAAAAAAAATGTCTCAAAGACTTCTTAAAGAAAGGCTAAGTTTAGAATTTGGGTTAAGAAATGTTAACAATGACCTTAATTTAAAATAATTCCTCACTTTTTAAGTTGAATTTTAAGTCATAATTCAATGTGTTACTTGCCATTTCTTTGTAGTTATTTTTAAATAAAAAAAGTATCAAAGTAAATCCTACACCTTTTTTTTTCCAGTGTACCGTATTCAATAAAAGTTTAGCTAAAATATTATGTAAAATAAAATCACAAACACTAACTGAATAAAAATGTTTACCTCATTGTGTTTTTTTAAAAGGTAAAATGGTAAACACATTTTATTTATAAAATATGAAAACTAATTTTAATACAGAAATTAAATGCCTGCACATTGCATATTTATGATTTATTTATATTTTTAATTTATTATTATTAATTATTTTGTAGTAAGTTAAAAAATCAATTGGGACCAAAGAAGTCAAAAAAAATGGACAGATATTTGATTGAAAAACAACTGGCACAGAACCTGTTTTTTCACATCAACATCTATTCTAGACTCTTGTTGTGTCTGACAATGACGGCTCTTGACAGATTTCAGATCTGCGTTTGCGTGCCTTACCTGAATGCTTTGGCTTGAGTCTCAGTGGCTACGCCTACATAGAGCTGTCAGTCGTGCTTGATCTGTCAAGAGCGCTATCATAAACTGCCATTATTCACTCATCTGCCTCAGGTTATGACAGCATAGCTAATCACCAGACACACAATATTAAACATCAAGCAGGTTTCGGATCTGTTAATACACGACTATGACCGCTTGTGAACAGTCAGCCATAACAGGAAATGAACTCTCTGAGCTCATCGGCTCTGTTTGCATTTGATTTAACATCCATCTCATGAGATCCGGTCATAAGCGGTTACCTGGAATTACCATGCAAATGGAGAGTTTCGAGCTGTGTTCTCATTTGTATTTTAATCATTAACCTGTCTTAAATTGGAGCGAATATAGGATATTAGATTATGAGATATTGTAGTTATAGTTAAAAAGTATTAAAAAAAACTTTATTAACACTATTAAATGCAGTCTTTCACAAATATCAAAATAAATACCTATTTTTCATTATTATACTACTTTACAATGCTGTTCCAGCTAACAAAAGTATGTTTTGAATGTTTTAAATACATTACTTTTCTTGGTTATATGAACATTAAGGGTTCTGTTTTATAATTTTTCAAACATTATGAGAACGTTCCTTTTTAAATGTTCTCTGAATGTTCTGAAATACGTAGTAACATAAGAAAACATTAGATGAACGTCCAACTAATATGTTTCAGAATAAAATGTTTCATGAATAACATTTCTGTGCTGATTTATGAGAGCATTATTAAAGATCAGATCACATTCTGATGTTTAAATTCACTAGCATTTAAAATGAATAATTTGACTTCTTAGATAAACAGATGTTATTTTTCATTTATTTATGCAATAAAATATAATCGATACTTTGATTGTATCATTTTAATTATATAAGTTTCTGCCTATACCATGAAGGGAACACTTTTCAACAAACAATAATTCAATTTCAGTTTGTTCATCACAAAGTTATCATATTTCTTCACAATGCTAGGAATATAGCGCAGCAGTGACATGGACTACATTTATGGTATATTTACAGTGTGATGTCTTAATGATAACAGCATTGATCTCCATTCACTTCTGTTGCATAGAAAAGAGCAACATGAACATTCTACAAAATGTCTCCTTTTGTGTTTCACGTAAGAACGTTAATATTCCAATTTAATTTATTTTTTATTTTTTTACCATGAAAATCTTGCTTCCACTGTTTTGCTAAATTTTTTTGCTTGCACTTTCGAAAGTTCAAACTTAAGCATTTTGTAACCAAACACACCATCTCAAAAACTAGGGTGTTGACTTCCAGCGAACAACACGTCAATTTAATCTCCATTCACTTCTGTTGCATAGAAAAGAGCAACGTGAACATTCTACAAAATGTCTCCTTTTGTGTTTCACGTAAGAACGTTAATATTGCAATTTAATTTATTTTTTATTTTTTTACCATGAAAATCTTGCTTCCACTGTTTTGCTAAATTTTTTTGCTTGCACTTTCGAAAGTTCAAACTTAAGCATTTTGTAACCAAACACACCATCTCAAAAACTAGGGTGTTGACTTCCAGCGAACAACACGTCAATTTCAGTCTGCACATCACACAGTTATTGTATGGGTTCAGAACTGAATTGTCATAAAATGAAGTGACACTTACTATGTGAACACACACATCATGAATTTAGTCTCAAGCATCCAGACGTAGTTTCAGTTAAAAGGTTTCAGTTCATGAAGTCATTGAGGTAAGAGGTGAATCACCATTGAGCTGTTCAAGCTGCAGACAAAACAAAAGCCTGAATCAATGATTCATCCTACATTGCATTGTTACAATGCTGCGTAAATGACCTCAGAACTCACTGGACAGGCCGGTATTTCAAAGAACTAACAATCTGTATACAATACCGAATCCATGATTCACCCATAAATCTTTCTATAAGTAATAATACAGTACACCGCCGCTTTTTTCCCTAGAAAGTCTAGACCTTTCCGGTGTGTGATTACTTTTCAACTTCTCCCAACCACTTTTTTCCTCATCGTTTCTGTTGTCAGTCTAGCAGGAGAGACGGGTCTCGGGGGAGATGTATGGCTTTAGGCTGTACAAACAGCAAATTTACCCATTTTCCCCCATCTCTCTCTCTCAGGCCGTTCCTGTCTTTCTTTACCAGTTCCTTTCATCTCGTCACCTGTCTGTTTGACTGACACACTTTCAAGTTCATTTCTGGCCTGCAGTGCGCAGTCATGCACAGAAAGTCCCAGAGTTAATATTTGATCAATTCGCTCACCTGCATGCCTGTAATTCTTCACTTATTACTTTGTCTGTCTCTGTTATTATGCAAACAGCCTTTGTCATCATAACAGTAAGTGTATGAGTTTGGCAGCTATGACAGGAACATATTTAACGACGACACCGGCGTCCTAAAAATAGAACTGCGTTATTTCTGTTGGAAGACCTTTTTGTGAACGATCTTAGAAATTCACTTCAAAACAACCGGATGGCAGCTATATTCTTTCCCTTTTAAAGTCCTGTCAGCATTTACTCACTCTCATGTTGTTTTCAAAACTGTATACGCAAAAATTAAGAATTTAAGCAGAATATATAATGTGATGTTTTCCATACAATTAAAGTGAATGCGGACCATAGACTGTATAAAAACATGGACGTAGTGTCCGTGACGTCACCCGTAGGTTTCTGAAGAGCGGTTTTGAAGCTCAAAGTGGGCGGAGCCGCCCTCACAATTGTCATGAAGGGCAAAATTAGCTATATAGACCAAAATCATTTTTTGTACCAGGCTGTAAACATATTTTTTTCGGCTGTAAAATTGGGCATTTTAACATGGGGAGTCTATGGGATTGACTCCCTTTTGGAGCCAGCCTCTAGCGGCCAGTCGATGAATTGCAGTTTTAGTTACTTCTGTGTTGGTTTCACAAGAGAGAGCGGGAGGTTGCCGCTTGATGCGGACAGAGCTGTCGGGTTTTAAAAAAAGCAGCAGTTCATACACTTTATCTAAAGTCTTCTAAAGTTTTATGATAGTTTTGTTTGAGGAACAATAATCACTGTGAAATTCTCCACTGTAGCTCTCAAATATCATTCCAGCTTGCAGTGATTTGTCAGAACATTAATAAATAACAACAAACATTTTGCTTGAAACATGAGGGTGAGTAAATGATGACCAACAATTTCCTTCAATACACTTTCAAATAGCTACAAAATTGAGTTTAACTACTCACGTTTTATATCATGCATTTTATAAATGCACAGAACTGATGAGTTCACTAAACAAAAATGTCACATATGGATATTTGTGTTTTAATGTAATAAACAATATTAGAATTTCTAATATGGACATTTGTGTAGCTCTTTATTTGCATATAATAAATACAGTATTTGTGATTTTTTTTTGTGTCATTTTCAATAAACAATGTTAATAATAATAATATTTTATATTTTATATTATATTAAATATATATTTCTTGAGCGGCAATGCATGATCTGATGGATCATGTGACACTGAAGACTGATGCTGAAAATTCAGGTTTGCATCACAGAAATAAATAATATTTTACTAGGGTGACCATACAAGCTCTTTTTCCCGGACACATCCTGACCAGGATTTTTATATTGCCTAAAATATCCAGGTTTTGGCTTTGTTTTCCTGTTTTCAAATAAAATTTAATGGAATCTTTAATACAGCATTATGAAAGTTATTGTAAAATATTATCAAAATGCCATTAAAGAAGTTGTTGTCATTTTCTTTTAGCTGAAGTAGTGTGTTGAGTGCACAGTATAAGTATGTTTAGTTTAAAACATTAATATACACATTAAATAAACATTTAAAATTATTATTATTGAACTTTTTTTTTTCTTTTTTTTTTTTTGGTGAAGGGATGTAGCTTAGGTGAAGAGCGGGGAAACATCACACTGCATGTGATGATATGTTTTTTAGAAAGAAATGTGTGGGCTGATATGAATCTGAAACAGACGTAATGCAGTAATGCATGTATGTTTCGTATCACCTTGAATCAAACAAACAAGTATGAGTTGAGGAGAAGATGTTCTGATGAAAGCAACTATGGGTGGCATTTTGATGTCTTGCAACAGCCAGTTTACCAGCATAATCTACAGCCATTCATCAGAAATGAAAACATCTCACCGCTGGACAACACCATACTCACTTCCAACTATCTCAGATGGTGATGAATACTGTTTTGGCTCATTGGTTGTTCTGTAGTGATTATTGCATTTGGACAGAGTTTGAGTTAAGATAAAATGTCGAACTGGGCTTCTTTCAAAACATGTTTCCAAATAGCCTACATCCCAAGCAAAAAAATCTCAACTATGATGATATTTTTTTTAAATATTAAGGCAGATATATATTTTCAAGACCAATGCATACTGTTCAAGAAAATATTAAGCATCACATTGAAATTTACTCTTTATTTCAAAAAATGAATAATTGGCTTTCATATTAATAAAAGCCAATTATTAATTAAGGGTAAAGCAAATTATTAAAATAGTATCTAAACATATTTACTGTTGTATTAAGTTGGTAGTGTATTTTTTCTATGTACTATTAGAGTAAATATGTAAACTCTATTTTACCTTTATATATTTATTTATTTTATTTTGGTCTTTATTTCTCATTGTCAATCGTTATGAATTTCATGACTTCCAACCAGTCATTAGAAAGAAAAATGAAGGGGTAAATCGACGAAAACCCTCTACTGGTGGAGACGTACTCGCAAAGTTTCTCGCGGAGGAACATTGTTTTGGTAATGACGTGCATTGGGGTTCGGTTCAGATCTTCAGCGCGGATGAATATTATAGTTTGAGGCGTGCAGGAGAATGTGTATCACTAAAGAAGCCGAAAATTTGTAAATAATGTCACTGGAGCAGTTAAGTGTCTTCCACTGTTGTTTTGATCGTTTTGAAATACAGAACGTTACAATAGGCATAACGCTGACATACATATCGGCAGATTTCTTACCAGTTGAACAAGAAAACGCGGACATCTCTTGTTGACGCCATATTCCCCCTTGTGCTTGCAAGTTCTTCTCTGAACGAGATTTATTTGTTTTAACATCGGATGGTTCCTCAGATGGTTGCCTTTTGAACAATTCATTGACTTAATATAAGTAATATAAGCTATTAGAACTAACTAACGCCATCACAACTTATATGTGTGTTGTTTAGAACGTGACATAACTACGCAAAGAGGAATCACGTGAAACTGACGTTGCGCGCGAAAACCCACCAGCTCAATATATAGATCTTTATTACAAGCGATTGTGAATCATTTTTGAACGTTTTATATTTTTAATTATTTTTTTTTTATTGTAAATAATATGTTTTACAAGAAAATTTGAAGTGTTACTTGCCATTTTTTACTTTATTTGTTAAAATTACCAACAATTTCTGAGTGAAATAATTTAATAATAATTTATTTTTGTTCATTTTTAACAAACAAACAAACAAAAAACTCAGTTTTGAAGCTTTATATATTAATATGAACTAAACTCAGTTTCCCTCCAAAAATCCTGTTACCTATCCCCAAACTTTTGCAAGAACATTGGAGAGTTTATGGTTGTGTTAGATTTCATGGTTTTCTTGAAGCTCTGTGCTTAAAGTCAACATAAAATCATCACCTCCAACCACTTTTCACCATCCGATGGATACGATTAAATGAGATTACTGAAGTAAAATGGGTTGCAAACAGCATTTCACACTGAGTTTCAAGCCCCAGTACATGATAATGATCTAAACAGCCAGAAAATAAAAGTTCTTTGTGAAACTCAGAATAGCGGTTTCGTTCAGATCGCAACCTTTTTATATGTTCAAACATGTGGAACCTGCCATATTATTATTGGTGCCGTGAATGAATAATGCACTTGGTATTCCAATGACAGAAGCCTCTTCCAAACACAACATGTAAATTGTTCCGTCTCTATCTTTTGGAGTACTAGATAGCTATCTGTCATCACTTGAAAGGACGCAGTCATTCTCATGGCTGTATAGCTGTACCTCTTTACAAGGTAACCTTTCTCTGAGTAGGAAAATGTGCAGACATTATGGGCATAGTTTAGCTTTTGCAGTATACATTGCTTTTCATCCTTGTTTAGGTGGAAAAGTGCACATAAAATGCCAGACTGCCTTTGCTTAGACCCCATCAAATGCTATACAAACAGAAGTCAGATTACTTTCCTCTCAAAAGGATGGATGGCTCGGCGTAGCAACTGAGTGTTATGTGCTAAGTGAACAACAAGGCATTTGGAATGGTGTCAAGGAAAGGACATGGTGTGATTAATACTTGATGTTGTTCTGGAACCATTTCTTCCAAAGAAGGCAACTCCAGCTGGTAATGTTACGGATGCAAAAGGGAGCATCGCTTTATTCGCCAGCAGGGACACATAAATTACTCTTGTAAGGGGCATTTTGATTTATTTGCCATTGAGGAGAGATAAACTCCGTGCAACCTTTCACAAATTTGACCTATGCATTATATTCCACCGTACTTTAACTTTAAATTATGAGAAGCATGCAGTTTAACAAACTGTAGGCTCATAACAGCTTCCCCAACGCTGGTCTGCAGATTTAAAAAGTATGAACACAAATATCAAATTCCATTACCGTAGATAAAATCTGACTTTCAAGAGTTTATTCATCTTCAAATTTGTATTCGATGTGCAGAATTTAAGACCGCTCCCTTTTCAAACTTCACAATTTGTGACGACTCTCTAATGGATAGTGTGAGATGTTTTCGACAGGTACAGGGAGGTGCGGTGCGCAGATGTACTTGTTGGCTTGACTGACTTAAAACAGAGCCAAGCCAAACAGCTTCTAATAGGAATGAACCTTGTCTTTGGCAATACTTAAGACCTCCTCCCTTGAATGATAGGACACTCAATATCCCTCCTTATTTGGCTCGGAGAGGACTGGATGGGGTTATCAATTTTAAACAAGGAGATAAACTCAAAACATACCAGACACCTTCTGGTCAGCATCCGTCAAGTAGTTTTCCAACAACCTTTTTCATTAATGGACTTGTGTTTGGGAGGTTGTTTCGGAACTGTGAAAAAGATGGAAAGAAGATGACTTCTTCTAGACCCCAAAAAACAAAGACCTCGTTATATCTGTCTCTTATTTCTAGCACATCTATCAATCAGTCATAGAGACGATCCAGTCTGACAGCTGTGCCAGCAGACTTTTTGACACGCTGCAGGTCATTACAGTGAAAAGATAAGGTGAGGAACACACCTTTGAAGACCGATGCGCTGCTTAAGAGTGATTAATTGTCCGTGTCTGAGAAATGTACACAGAAAGAACAACAGCTGTTTTCATTTACATATCTGAGGCAGGAATGTGTGCTTAATTTGACAGCTAGAATATCTACAGAACTGCAAAAAAAACCAAAAACTTTCATTTGTTTACATTTTTTTTATCTGAGTTGCTAAGAATTTGCCATTTATTAATAAATAAAATAAAATAACATGATTAAATAATTCTACTCGCATTTATGCATTTAGCAGATGTATTTATCCAAAGCGTCTTACTATAATACAATGTGCAAAAGCAGTTATATTTGACATAAAAGCATATAATGAAATGTTTTGGCTATTGAACTCATGAAAAAGTCGAGAATAACCCAAGTCAAGGTTACCTCGAAGCAGGTGTGGAGATGCCCTGTTAATCTTGTTAAGGAAAAAGACAGACTTTCAGCTTTGGTATCTCACTGGGGCAAAGATAAGGCCAGGCAATCTGTTTTGGGTTTTAAAAAAGCCTTTACTATTTCATTAACTTGGAACATTCAGTATCCATTTTCATGAGAACTTCCAAAGACTGGGAAACCTAAAAAATATGCATCCCATGACAAAGCATCAGTTGACTAAGCAGCAAATTAGGTACAATTAGGTACAATTACCTTACTAATTGATAGTTAGTAAGGTAGCTGTTAAGTCAAGTCAAGTCACCTTTATTTATATAGCGGTTTTAACAATACAGATTGTGTCAAAGCAACTGTACAGCATTAATTAGGAAATTAGTGTGTCAATAATGCAGAAGGACAATAGTAAACACTCAATTTTTTAGTTAAAGGCAGTTCATCATTGAATTCAGGGATGTCATCATCCAGCTCAGTTCAGTATCTGTGCAATCAAGTCGGCGATATCGCTGGAAATGAAGTGTCCCCAACTAAGCAAGCCAGAGGCGACAGCGGCAAGGAACCAAAACTCCATCGGTGACAGAATGGAGAAAAAACCTTGGGAGAAACCAGGCTCAGTCGGGGGGCCAGTTCTCCTCTGGCCAGACCAAACCAGCAGTTCAATTTCAGGCTGCAGCAAAGTCACATTGTGCAGAAGACTCATCTGGTTCCTGTGGTCTTGTCCCGGTGGTCGTCTGAGACAAGGTCTTTACAGCGGATCTGTATCTGGGGCTCATCTAGTTGTCCTGGTCTCCGCTGTCTTTCAGGGCTGTAGAGGTCAAATTGGTAACTTAATATTTTTTGTGAGGCTTAAAGTAAAAAATGTGAAAATATCTGACAATTGCAATTAAAAAAATAGATTAAATTATTATTAATATTATCATTATCATTATTATTATTATTATTTGTAACCTATGATACATTTTTGTCAAATGGTATGAAAAAAACACTAAATGAAAATTACATATCAAATATCAAACTTTAATTAAAATTTAAGTGAAATCAGAAAATGAAAATAAAATTTTATTCAAAATATTCAAATACTGTAATAGTATATCAATGATACTAAAATAACACTGGTAAATGTAATATTATTCATGATCCAGAAATAATAATAACAAATCCTTACAAAATATGTTTTGAAAATAATGAAACAATGAGAAATTATTTTTTGTGAGGCTTAAAGTAAAAAAATGTGAAAATATCTGACAATTGCAATTAAAAAAGAGATTAAATTATTATTAATATTATCATTATCATTATTATTTGTAACCTATGATACATTTTTGTCAAATGGTATGAAAAAAACACTAAATAAAAATTACATTTTTTTTAAATTATCAAACTTTAATTAAAATTTAAGTGAAATCAGAAAATGAAAATAAAATTGTATTCAAAATATTCAAATACTGTAATAGTATATCAATGATACTAAAATAACACTGGTAAATGTAATATTATTCATGATCCAGAAATAATAATAACAAATCCTTACAAAATATGTTTTGAAAATAATGAAACAATGAGAAATTAAAATAAAAATGTTTTTAAGGTGTAAAAAGTGCAATATTATAAATATCTTTACTGTCACTTTTGATCAATTTAATGCTGAAAAGTATTACCACTACCAAACTTTTGAATGGTAGTGGACCGCAGTGTACTTTTTTTTTCAAAAACAAAACAAAACAAAAAAATATTCCAAACTTTTGACCGGTAGTGTATATTTTGTAGTATTAGAAATATTAACAAACCCGAATCTTGGAAAATATATATTTTTTTACATTTAAATCCTTTGCCAAATCTATCAATACAATTAATACCTTATTTTAGCATGACTTTTAGCATTTCCCTCCTTTTACTGCAGGGTTTGATGATTTCCTCACCTGTACTCTTCCTCCAGCCTCCAGCAAAAAACAGCGCAAAGCAGAAAGTACTACAATCACGATGAACAAGCTGAAGAGGACTAACAATGCCGATTCAGGCGAGATGAGGTGAGAGGTGCTGTAAACTAGTTTATCCTGTGGCTGGTTGTTTTGTCATTTGGTGCTGATAGATGACAGCACAACTGAAGCAAAATATTCATTAAGTCTGTGCTAGAGTCAATAAGAGTGGACAGATATGCAGATCAAAGCAACGCCTTCCACACTGCAGTCGCACGCAAAAAAGACTTTAATCTCGCAGTTGCAATATTGAATTAATTAGTCTCATAGTCTAGCGTGAGAACTGTAGACTTGCATGTCTTGACACGTCTGAGTTTGAGGGAAGGTTTATGAATTCGCTATAATTACAGGCATTTGGTTGTGTTTTCTGGTTATGTCAGCTACCTCCAAATTGATGCGCGTCCGAGTTTTGTCGAAGCAAATATGGATTATGTTAAAGGTTTTTTTTTACCTTTTTTAACCTCAACTTTTTTAACGAGCACAAAATGTCTGTATTACCTGACAGATATGACTGAAATAACTGTTGTGAGAAATCACAGCTGTATCTGTGACAGCCCAAGGCTCTTTCAATACACAAAAAAGCACCAGGGGAGTGGCATGTTCTTTTTAGCCAATCAGAAAAGTAGTCATTTAGAAACAGGCTTTGCCCGTCAATCATTTTGAGTGTCCGGGCCAAGGGATCTCAGTTTGGTGGGATAGGGGGTGTTCGACTGAAGTTTGCAATATGGCAGAAATTAGCAAAACCAATTAGTCAAGGTTAGGTTAATTAGCATAATGCAGTACACCCTGCTGGCGAATGTGGGAACTACACCATCTGGCCGCAAAAATTTACGTTCACCATTGACGGCTACTCAGAAGTAGATGTGTATTCTGACAGAATCTGTTTTTCTTTCTTTCTTTTTTTGCAAGCAAGATATGAGTTACATAAATTTTGTTCTATTTATATGACAGTATATTTTTGCCATTTTTTGTATTTAGATTTGTAATGTCAGAAAACAATTTTATACACATCTAGCTTAAAACCGAAGGGCTATATAAAGCGATAATGGAAAAAAAAATATATATATATATATTATTTTAAGAAAGCTAAAATAAATTATATTGTTTATTATAATTTTAAATGTAAACAATAATAATTATGCTTAATAAAATAAAATAGTATTGTTATATAATAATAATAATAATAATCATCATCATCATCATAACAAATTCAAATTCTATTGTTCTGGAGGGATTTAGTGATTTTCATAAACTAAAAACTGTTTATGCCTTTCTTTTTTTTTTTGCAAGCAACATATGAATCATACATTTAATTTTATTTATGCTATAGTAGATGATTTTATTTATGTTATATCACTTTACCAGGTTTTGGATTGATTGATTTATAATGTCAAAGATTAATGTCATATCAAGCATTTAAACAAAACTTTGCTTAAAAAAAATCTAATATTATTCTTCATCATTAACAACAACAACAATAATAATAATAATAATAATAATAATAGTAGTCAAAGTCTCAAAGATAATTCTGGAGGAATTTTCAATAGAAGTTATGTTTATGACTTGTATTGTAATGGAAAAGTTTTTTTGTTTGTTTATGTTTTTTTAATAGATTTTATAGATTTTTTTTACCAGTTTTGGAAAAAAATTAATCTATTAAGTTTCTGACAATATGACTCAAATCAATTTCACAGACATCTAATGTAAAATTAAATAATAGAATAGAGTAGAATATAACACAACAGAACAGAATATTTCAGTCTCACTAATTCTTGATTTTCGGTATATGATTTTAATTAGAAGCCGCACACATTATGTCTATGCCTGGAAGCCAACTCAATCAATGTAGCTATAACATGTTGAAACCATCACAAACAACACTAAATTATTCCTCATTTGAGCCTTTGTGAGCTTGTTTACTCATGTTTGCGCTCTAATCCAGTAATAAATTCAGAACATGAAATGAGTCTGTATACCTGTCACGGGTGCACTGCTGAGCGGACTGAGGAGCAAGGAACGGAGAGAGACGAGGAGTACATCAATCCAACTGGGTTTAATTGACACAACGGAACATGGAACACTCACGCTATACATAATGACATGAACAATACCGGACGCTGGAGCACACACAGGGAACCCTATTTATACACACAGGAGGAGGGGATGACGAGACACACCTGGGAGCAATGAAACATCAAGGGAAACACCTGGGACAAATTAAACATGGGAAAGGAAGGCACATGAGGAGCAAAACAACCACAAAACACGGAACAGAGTCTGACAACCGGACGCTGGAGCACACACAGGGAACCCTATTTATACACACAGGAGGAGGGGATGACGAGACACACCTGGGAGCAATGAAACATCAAGGGAAACACCTGGGACAAATTAAACATGGGGAAGGAAGGCACATGAGGAGCAAAACAACCACAAAACACGGAACAGAGTCTGACAATACCTGTAAGCAGTTCATAAAGCACTTGTGGGTTACATCGCTCACATGTGCTAGTTTGAGGTTAGACGCTAATCTAGCCAACCACTAAAGCAGATCTTGCCATCGCTAAACAGCTGAGATGCTAGAGTGTGTAAATGCTGCCGGCATGACAGTAGTTTACAGAGTCAGTATTTATGGTATGGCGACAAGTTTGACATTTTACACATACCTACCATTTTACACAAACCTATTTGCATGTTTTGGGGCAAAGCTAATTTAGACTGTAATTACTGCAAAACAGTGTTGGGGAAGCTACTTTGAAACTGTAACTTCTCCGACTACAAGCTACACATAAATTAAAGCATTTATAGTGACAGTCACTTAAGAACTTTTAAGATTTTTAAATAGTTAAATTTAAAAATTGTAAAAAAAAACTTAAGATGGAGCAGCATGAATTACACTTTGTCTTTCATTGATTCTTGTTTAACTTGGGTTATTTATGATGGTGATTTTTAAAATTCAATAAAGTTCTTAATAAATGTTTTTGGAAATACAGCATATAATTTATTCTTAAGTTAGAAAACAATATTTTTTAAGAATATTTTGTAAATCTGGTCATGAAGGTTAATCATATTTAGTTATACAAATTTGTATATAAAGTTTTCTGGTCACGCTCAGCTATCTGCTAAATACTGCCTTTTTAGGTACCATTTCTTTAAAATGTTTTAAAATTGTTGTCCCGTAATCCTGAACAACGGCAAAAGTCGTTATTGAAAAGATGTTGGAACTTTTGTATTAGAACATTTCATGACAAACAGCAAGTTCAGTTAGATCTAAATCTTATGGGAGCTTCCAAGCGCACAGTATCCTAAAGATTTCTCTACCTCCCTTGTGTGGGAGTGGACAACACTGCCAATCTCTAAGTTATAAATGAGTGATTATGGGAATGATTAGAGGAGTAGAAAATAATTAAAGGCACATGAACATGCGCTGTGGTTGAATCCGGCGCCTGCGGCGTTATACGTCACGATGAGCTGAGACAGGGATTAAACAAATAAACACACCAAACTTAAACTATTAAAACTTAATCAAATAACGATTTGTACGGGTTCTCTTTGGACGGAAACGGGCAGATATTTAGAAGAAGCAGCTGGCAGTGGGTTTGAGAACCGTCACAAACAGTATTCATTGAGTTCATCCAAAATGTCTGTTTAATCTTGTAGGTTTACATGGAGAGGAGTGAACAAAACATTTCAATCCCAGGTCAAAAGTGATTTCTTGAGGGTCTATCAGCCAAACAAAGCAGCAACTTTATTATTTAAACTTTATAAAAAAAAATAAAAAAAAAAAATAAAAAAACATGAATTCATTGTTGGGATTGATGTTCTTTCCTTTTTGTTGGAGATAATCAATTGATTAAATTCCTGGAAAATAAAGTTTGATTCAATTACTGCTAAGACACACTCACTCAGAGTCGAAACTGGCTCCTAAACTATTATTGTACAGAAAATAAAATAGACAAACTGTGAGACAAATGGCTCATTTATGAGAAGCATAAAATGGGATATCATTATGCCCTGCAAGTAAAAGGAGTCAAATTATAGATTTCAAAACACTAACTATAAACTTTAATGCAGAATTAAAAATAAACAGTGATCAGTCATCGCTGATATGATCATCACGATAAGCTCTTTCGAGCGAATGTTTGTTTGTCTCCCGCCGCACTTTCCAAAAGCGTCGGCTTTGAAACATGGTACCTTAGACAATCTCCATAAAGCACTATTATTGTACAGAAAATAAAATAGACAAACTGTGAGACAAATGGCTCATTTATGAGAAGCATAAAATGGGATATCATTATGCCCTGCAAGTAAAAGGATGTTGAGTCAAATTATAGATTTCAAAACACTAACTATAAGCTTTAATGCAGAATTAAAAATAAACAGTGATCAATCATCGCTGATATGATCATCACGATAAGCTCTTTCGAGCGAATGTTTGTTTGTCTCCCGCCGCACTTTCCAAAAGCGTCGGCTTTGAAACATGGTACCTTAGACAATCTCCATAAAGCCCAGCTGAAAGGCTAACAGAGAAAATGATTGTTTGCTCTCATCCACTCGACAATTCAGGCTCATTTTCCGATCTATCTCCCGCCGTGAATCGCCCTGATCTTTTATCGCACTCTCGCTATTCTTACAAATGGAAATTTTTACCAATAACACCCACAGCTCGTGTGTCTAAATTGTTGCTTTTTTCATGTGCAAAATAGTGTGTGGCATTTCAGCTTGTTTTTTTTTTTTTTTGTCCAGGTGAAAAACCTGAAAAATGAAATTGAGAGTCTAGTCAACGTGAAAGGTGAACCTTGTGATTTCCATGACAGAAGTGGCGCCCAACGTGGGGACAAAAATATCAATACAATATTTAAAGTTGGCATGACCAAATTGTGAAAGTTAAAGATGGTAGATGCTTTTACTGGACAAGAAGTAAAAAAAGAGGGAAAAAAACACAAATTAAAACATTAATTAATCAAAATTTAAATTTAAAAAACACATTTGTCATTTTTTTTGCAGTGCAGAACATGTCTATACAGTAGACCAACAATTAAAACGAGCATGAACGCATCCTTTATGAACGGCCCCTTAGAGATATTAATTCTGGGACTTTTTGTATTGTATGAAAACAGGTTAGTCAGTCTGCAATCTTTCATGTGTTTTATGTCTGCAAAATCGACATACCCCAAAGACCGTAATACATATAGCAGATGATCCCCAGTCGTTCATCTACGGCCAAAATGGCTCCTTCAACACTGTGAATATGAGCAATGGAGGACTTTGAACATGAAACCAGGACGACGCTTCCAAAACACACTCACTGCAGTGAAACATGGAGCATGGAGTCATGGAAAGATCAACATCGACGATGATAATGAGATAGAGAGAAAGAATCACATCATAAAGATCAACAAAAGTATCTGGCAGAGCATTAAGAATTAAATGTAACCTCTTTTGAACTCTTTTGAGCCCAATTTAGGGAAAGTACACAGTCATTTTCTAATGTACATCATCAGTGAAAGATTTTTCATGTGTAGCGCAAACAAAATTTTCCACTATTTCCCATAACCCTACAGTCTTGGTGCCTAGGAATGGCTGAGAACACCATATATGAAGAGTCGCCACCCTGTCATTGTATGTCTGTGGACATTTTGCCCTGGTTTTATTGTCCAACAGGCAAAAAGTAAATCTGTACTTTCAGATGTTTAACCCTAAGTATGTGTCACAGTATTGGACGTTTGGTTGTGTTTTCTCCCTCATGTGCACATATTTGGTCGTTCCTGTTCCTGTCTTCGTTGTGTCTTTATTAGTTAATCTCCTTTCAAATTAGTCTTGTTAATTAGTCATTAGCTCCAAATCCGTTTGTATAAATTCCCTTCCTTTAGTTCTCTGAGCTGTCGGTTATTGCATGTGGTTACCCTTCATGTGTGGATATTCCCTTCATTATTACCTGTGGATTTATATTAAAGAATTGTAAGAAAACGTTCTTCATCGTGTGCTCTTGTCCTCATTCCAGCACGTAGCGTGACAGAATAACCGACCACTAGAAAATAAGTAAGCGGCACCCCTTCTCTCCGTTTTGTTTCCATTTTTGTAAGTTTTTATTTTTGTTATGGATCATCCCAATTACCTCCTCCTTCTGATGGAGCAGAAGAGGATGCCTCTCGAGGTACACTCGGCGATCTTCGTGGAAATCGCCAACCACTCCAGCTTCCCGGACAGCAGCCTCTGCACATTCTTCCTGACGAGCCTCAACGATGAGTGCAGAGCGCGGTTGTCCGGAGGTGGACCTCAGGATTCTTTCGCCGCCTTTGTGGAGTGGGTGCTGGAGTGCAACAACTCGCCGTTCACCATCAGCCAGACCTCGTGACATCAGACTAGTTGCGAGAGCCAGCTACAGTGCTCACCACAGGGGAGAGCATCATGGACAGCGAGAGCGTGGAGGTAAGCTCCGCCCACTGCACCATAGCTGAGGGTGAGCTGAGCTCAGTGGACAATGATATGGATATATATGCAGACATGCCCCTTCTTCTTCCGCCTTCGTCTGAACTGTCTGTCTGCCCTGAACTATCAGTCTGCCCTGAACAATCTGCCAGCCCTGAAATTACAATGGAGGTCGTTCCCCTATCGCTGGCGCTCCTGGTGCTGGGAGTGACCCTCTGGTGTGTGTGGGCAGCACACACCATCCCTGAAAAAACTGGTGCTCACAAATTACCACCCACCCTCCCTTTCCTCCCTTTTCCTTTCATCCCTGATGCTTCTGCTCTGCCACCGCTGGCTCCTGTCAGCCCCTCTGTTCACCCTCAGCCCACTATCTGTGCGCTAGATTCGCCGCTGGTCTGCCAGTCTCCATTGGCATCGTGGCTGGAGGATCCCTTGTCTCCACCTCCAGCCTCTGAGTCCCGGACTCTGCCTCGGTCCTTCGACCCAGCGGCTCCACCATGGCTCCTAGCTCCCTCCTCTCCGCTGTGGCCCATCAGTCCACTGACTCCGCCGGGCTCCTACGTCCCTCCGGCTCCATCTTGGTCTGTCGTCGACCATCCACCGCCTCGGGACTCCACTCCTCCGGCTGCGCCTCGTCCCTCCGTCCCTCCGGCTTTGTCAGGCTCCTCCTTCCCTCCAGCTCCACCTCGGTCCTCAGTCGCTCCAGCTCCACCGCAGCCTTCGAGACTCCTTCTGATGGAGCAGAAGAGGATGCCTCTCGAGGTACACTCGGCGATCTTCGTGGAAATCGCCAACCACTCCAGCTTCCCGGACAGCAGCCTCTGCACATTCTTCCTGACGAGCCTCAACGATGAGTGCAGAGCGCGGTTGTCCGGAGGTGGACCTCAGGATTCTTTCGCCGCCTTTGTGGAGTGGGTGCTGGAGTGCAACAACTCGCCGTTCACCATCAGCCAGACCTCGTGACATCAGACTAGTTGCGAGAGCCAGCTACAGTGCTCACCACAGGGGAGAGCATCATGGACAGCGAGAGCGTGGAGGTAAGCTCCGCCCACTGCACCATAGCTGAGGGTGAGCTGAGCTCAGTGGACAATGATATGGATATATATGCAGACATGCCCCTTCTTCTTCCGCCTTCGTCTGAACTGTCTGTCTGCCCTGAACTATCAGTCTGCTCTGAACAATCTGCCAGCCCTGAAATTACAATGGAGGTCGTTCCCCTATCGCTGGCGCTCCTGGTGCTGGGAGTGACCCTCTGGTGTGTGTGGGCAGCACACACCATCCCTGAAAAAACTGGTGCTCACAAATTACCACCCACCCTCCCTTTCCTCCCTTTTCCTTTCATCCCTGATGCTTCTGCTCTGCCACCGCTGGCTCCTGTCAGCCCCTCTGTTCACCCTCAGCCCACTATCTGTGCGCTAGATTCGCCGCTGGTCTGCCAGTCTCCATTGGCATCGTGGCTGGAGGATCCCTTGTCTCCACCTCCAGCCTCTGAGTCCCGGACTCTGCCTCGGTCCTTCGACCCAGCGGCTCCACCATGGCTCCTAGCTCCCTCCTCTCCGCTGTGGCCCATCAGTCCACTGACTCCGCCGGGCTCCTACGTCCCTCCGGCTCCATCTTGGTCTGTCGTCGACCATCCACCGCCTCGGGACTCCACTCCTCCGGCTGCGCCTCGTCCCTCCGTCCCTCCGGCTTTGTCAGGCTCCTCCTTCCCTCCAGCTCCACCTCGGTCCTCAGTCGCTCCAGCTCCACCGCAGCCTTCCGGATCCCCACCTCCGCCTCGGTCGCCATCTGCTCCGCCTTGGCCCTCCGGATCCTCGGTGTCGCCCTGGCTCATCGGCTCTCCGTCTCTGCCACGGGCTCCACCACCACCTGCTCCGCCGCCATCAGTCGGCCCCCTGGAGTCATCAGCCCTTCCTCCACCATGGCTCCTCCCTCCGTCAACTCCACTGTGGGCCGACGTCATGGCTGTGGCCTGGGTTCAACCTGGCTCCTCCTCCTGCTCCAATTCCCTTCTGTTGTCAACCTGGCTCCTCCCTCCGTCTGTCCCTCCATAGATCCTCTTTTCTCCTCCCTGGCTCCTACCTCCGTCTGATCCGCCCTGGCTCCGCCTGTTTCCTCCATGGCTCCTCCCTCCGTCATCACCACCCTGGACTCTGTTGGTCGTCGTCCTCCGCCGGAACCTCCACCTGTCTTGTCTGTCTGTCTGCCTTCCTGCCAGCCCTTTAGCATCCCCTGTCACCATCCCACATCTACTCCTTTGTCCTCCTCCTAAGTCCCCCTCCGTCCCTCCCTTTGTCTCTGCAGCGAGAGGTCGCGCCTTCTGGGAGGGGGGCGAACTATCACAGTAGTGGACGTTTGGTTGTGTTTTCTCCCTCATGTGCCCATATTCGGTCGTTCCTGTTCCTGTCCTTGTTGTGTCTTTATTAGTTAACCTCCTTTCACCTGTGTCATGTTAATTAGTCATTAGCTCCTCTTCCGTTTGTATAAATTCCCTTCCTTTAGTTCTC
>NW_015627984.1:31635-50916 GCF_001515625.1 Sinocyclocheilus rhinocerous
GGCTCCTCCCTCAGTCTGATTCGCCCTGGCTCCTCCTGTTTCCTCCATGGCTCCTCCCTCCGTCATCACCACCCTGGACTCTGTTGGTCGTCGTCCTCCGCCGGAACCTCCACCTGTCTTGTCTGTCTGTCTGTCTGTCTGCCTTCCTGCCAGCCCTTTAGCATCCCCTGTCACCATCCCACATCTACTCCTTTGTCCTCCTCCTAAGTCCCCCTCCGTCCCTCCCTTTGTCTCCGCGGCGAGAGGTCACGCCTTCCGGGAGGGGGGCGAACTATCACAGTAGTGGACGTTTGGTTGTGTTTTCTCCCTCATGTGCCCATATTCGGTCGTTCCTGTTCCTGTCCTTGTTGTGTCTTTATTAGTTAACCTCCTTTCACCTGTGTCTTGTTAATTAGTCATTAGCTCCTCTTCCGTTTGTATAAATTCCCTTCCTTTAGTTCTCTGAGTTGTCAGTTATTGCATGTGTGTGTGCATATTCCCTTCATCATTACCTGTAGATTTATATTAAAGCGTTGTAAGATAACTTTCTTCATCATGTGCTCTTGTCCTCATTCCAGCATGTAGCGTGACAGTATGGTTGTCAATAGAAGAAAAAAAAATGAATGAAAATGAGTCTTGTTAATTCATTTTTATTCATTTTATTTTATTATTATTATTATTATTATTATTATTATTATTTATTTTAATATTTTTATTATTTCAGTGCAGTTGCTAGGTTATTTTAGGTAGCCAAGTCATTTCTTATTGGCCCAAGACAGAAGAGCCTTTCTGGTCATATATATAACCAACATGGTATCATGGAAATTTGTAACTATTTTACGTTTTAACACATTGGTCGCTAATTCATAAGAATTTTTACAGTCTCATTTGTGTGATCTGCTTATTTCCCTATAACATTATATTTAGGGACGGTATTAGGGGTGGACCTTAATGCTTATGTAAAAAAAAAAAAAAAACATACTTTATTTGATTCAAATCGCACAAATACATACAAAATCACCACTAGGGTTGTAAAGGAGTGGGCAATTTCTAGTCAATTTCCAGAAACTTCCCAGGACTTTTTTAGAAACTTTCTGGAAATGTACTGGATATTTTCTGGCCTTTTGCAACCCTAATCACCACCTTGTAAAATAGTTACGTTTTTGTGTGAGACTGGTTTGATATGACTTGGGTTCCTGCTTCAGTGTAAGTCTGGAATTTTTCTGCTGATTTATCATTTGCCACACAAAAATCTAGTCCAATGACTTTCGGAAGTATTCAGATAAACAAGGATGCACACTCACACACATGCATTTGTGCAACTACACAAAAATGCATACGCTGACTGGGCCGGGCTCAGTGATTGTTAATGACAGAGCAGGGAAAGTATCCAGGTGCTGTGAAACTCTGTTCCTCTCTGTTTCTCACACAAACACCACACAGACTTACAGAGCATTGTGGGAAAATGCCAGGCCATGTAGACTGACCCCCCCACCTAGAGCTCCAGCATGAAGCTAAACATTAATTATACTGTTATTCCACTTCCCAAAGCGTGTTTCTCAAGCCGTACAACCGTACAACACGGTGGAAACAGAGAGCTTCCTGTAGAAAGTTCATAAGCGGTGTTTGCTCAGACAAGCATCACTGTTGCTATTGCTCATACTTAGCCCTAACTGCAAAGGTGCCGTCACATTTACCACTCTTCAGCGAATATGTGTAGGTGAAATCCAATTATTTCAATATGTGATTGGGAATTTGAGATTGGAAGATTTCCCAATGCAGATTTTGCATCTGGTTCAGTTGATCATGCAAATTTGCACATCTTAAGTCTTAAAATTTACAGCTTGTTCAGGAAAGCTATGCAACCTCTCAGAACACCCTACTGTAGAAACCACCTTAATGAACACACTAACGACCACATAGCAATGCCCTGGCAACCATCCAAAACATGTTAGCAACCACATTAGTAATGCCCTAGCAAACACTCCTAACAATCACCTATATTACCCTAACAACACAATGATAACCATTCAACAAAATACCCTGGTCTGGTAACCACCCAGCATACCCTAGCAACCACCCACAATACCCTAGTAATCAAATGGCATGTAACTATTTTATGAGTGGGTGATTTCGTATCAATTTGTAAAATATAAAAACATACAATTAAATAAATAAATAAAGGGATAGTTTTAAAATGAAAATTACCCCATGATTTACTCACCCTCAAGCCATCGTAGGTGTATATAACTTTCTTCTTTCAGACAAATACAATCGGAGTTATATTAAAAAATGTCCTGGCTCTTCCAAGCTTTATAATGGCAGCGAATGGGTGTTGAGATTTTGAAGCAAAATGAAGTGCATCCATTCATCATAAAAGTACTCCACACGGCTTCGCTTGGGGGGCAAGCGAAGCGATGCATTTGTATAGGAACAATATCCATATTTAAAACTTTATAAACCATAATCTCTAGCTTCCGCTAACTTCCGCTAACTTCCGCTAACCAGTCTCCTCTTGGCTTATATCGAAATCCTCCGACATTTTTCTTTACAAATCCAAGTTTTGTACTTTTAATTCATGACCGGTGTTTTGTTTTGCTCTCTCCTCTGCACTTCTGCGTTCGTCACTTCTCACCAGAGCTTAAGCTATGCCTTCGTCCTACGTCATCTGCTGGAATGCCACTCTCTCGTGAACGCGCATACAACAGTTTTAAATAAAGTTTTAAATATGGATATTTTTTCTTACAGAAATGCATCAGTTCGCTTCAGAACCCACCAGAGCCGTGTGGGGCACTTTTTATGATGGATGGACGCACTTTTGTGGGCTTCAAAATCTCGACCTCCATAAAGCTTGGAAGAGCCAGTATATTTTTTAATATAACTCCGATTGGATTCGTCTGAAAGAATAAAATCATACACACCTAGGATGGCTTGAGCGTGAGTAAATCATGTGATAATTTTCATTTTTGGGTGAACTATCCCTTTAAGGTCCACCCCTAACCTATATGATGGTATCATGAGACAACGCAACTATTTTCTTATGAATTTGATAGATTTGATTGGTACACAACATATGAATTTTAGAGATAAACTTGAAGGTCCACCCATAAACCCAAGCTGGACGGTCGTCAGTGTGTGCGTCATATGATCAGATTAATCGGCAGATGAGGCAGCATGACGAGAAACCCTTTCAGATAAGTGCTTTACGATAGGCTCGGACTGTGTTGTGCCTCCAGGTGTAAGCTGGTGCACAGCAGGATACTTTGCATTCCTCCAGCATTGATCTTATCCTGTCTCACCTTATCTCTTCTTCTCAAACCCCTCCTTCTGGATCACTCGGAGAAAGACACGACCGAGAGATCGCCGATTCTAACATGCCTATACATGCTGTGTGCTCTGTAATGGATGGATTGCGGTACAGCCAACACCGTACAGACATCAAAGTTGTTTTGAATGCAATATCTCAACGTCTTCGAGGTCTGGAGACTCTGTTTTGCACCCAAACAGAATACGCTGACGATGATGAACGGGGATGAGTGATGAATAGAAGGAAACGCACATCAGTTTTGCAGATCAACACTCCTCTCACGTGTCTAAGGCAGGATGGCTGTGTTTCATAACCTAGGCAGCATGCATTATCAACAACAAGGCATTATAGGTGTGATCCAAACAGAAGGTACAATGTAGATTACTTCCTTTTTTTTTTTTTTTTTTGTGAAATCACATGTATCTTTAACACTGAGCGCAATCTGAGGATGTGCAGTAATAAATAAAGAAAGAAAGAAAAATAAAAAGCAATCGAGTGGTGGACAAGGCAAGCAACAAGTTAATTCTAAATAAACATTTATTTCAGTCCTGAAAAGGATCAATACATTCAGTTTAATTTATAATGGCTGTTTTATCCAGTGTTTCTAACTAATGTGTAGGCTATTATTTATTCTTAGCTACATGCTAATGACTGAATGAATGTTGAGGCAGTATTTTGGAACCGCAGCATAATGTTAATGATTTTACATGTATTCACAATAAATATTTTTGCTGGTAATACAGCAAAATTGATGGTTTGCATATTACACAGACACATGGTAATGCCTATTTCTGTCAAATCTAGTCAAAACAAAACAAAACAAATGCCTGGATCCAGCCAAACAACACAAAAACCAAACAAAACAAATGTCAGTGTAATCTAGACAAATCAAAACCAAGCAAAACAAATGTATGGATAATCCAGACAAATCAAATCAAAACCAAACAAAACAAATGCTTTTGTAATCCAGACAAAACAATACCAAAAAAAAAAAGAAAAGAAAAATGTCTGGAAAAAACCCTGACAAAACAAAACAAATATATGGATAGCCCAGACAATAAATCAATCAATCAATCAAAAAAAAAAAAAATCTGGATAAGACAGACAAAAATAAATATCTGGATAATCCATACAAGACAATTCCCAGCAAATACAGACAAAACAAAACAAATGTTTGGATAATCCAACCAAACAAAACAAATGTTTGTTTAATCCAGACAAAACAATACCAAACAAAACAAATGTCTGGATAATCTGTAATAATAATAATGTCTGGATAATCCTGGATAGTCTGGATAGTCATGCGCCGTTACACTAGAGTTTACGGTGCGTCAAATACGGGTGTGCTGCGCATCCATTGAGCTTAATTGAAAAATAGCACTGATCGCATCACCCAGAGTGAAGATTTAGATGCATATGCGAGTGATTTACTCGCATTGTAGAGAGTTGAAAAAAAATAAAAAAAATAAAAAATAAAATTCTGGACAAGCCAGACAAAAATAAATATCTGGATAATCCATGCAAAACAATTATCTGCAAATACAGACAAAACTAAACAAATGTATGGATAATCCGGACAAAACAATACAACTCTCTGGATATTACAAACAAAACAAATATCGGAATCCTGACAAGACTAAACAAAAATATCTAAATAAATGTCTGGATAATCTAGACAAAATAAAATAAAATAAAAATCTCACTTTATTTGGAATTTCATTCTGTTTGTTGCCTTACAAGGGAGCTGCAGTAGACAGCCAGGCTGCTCACTAAGTTTTAGACAGCAAGTTTTGAGCCTATGACTCACATTACCTGCCTATGAGTCATTTTAACCTGCTTTGCCCCAGGATAGCCTACTCAGCTACAGCTAACAGGAAGTACACCAGACAGATAGCTATTGCGTGGCAGACATAACAATAAAATCCCTCTTGGGGCTTTTTACATCTTGTGTTGCTGCATAAAATCCAAATTTGTGCAAACTTTCAAGCTTCCTCCTGAAATTTACAAGGAAAAGGTGACTTCAGAATCCAGCATTTACAAGGTTTATCATGTTGATCTCATCAGTCACTTGTTAATGTAACTTCCTGATTTAGGTGGATGCCTTCCACAGGTTTGGGGTCAGTGATCCATCATGGTTTGTGAGAAGGGATCATCACTCAGGATGTGTTGACCCAGGGCAGTCCTGATGGTGGGGCTTAAACTCACCCTAACGGTTCTTATCAGTCACCGTCTCGGCCCCTGGAAGACCCTCAGGGTAAAGCAACTGCTCACTTTCCTGCTAACCCAAACAACACTTCTGCCCGACTGGAGGAACTGGTCATTTTTTCAACACATTTAGGAAACTGGAAATTTTATAATTTTATATTTGTTTAAATATATTAATATAAATTATTGTTGCCCTGCCAAATACTTTCACTGGCCACTTTTTATTTTATTTTATTTTATTTTATTTTATCCAAATCCAAAAATACTTGGTTAAAAAAATTATAATAATAAAAAAACACTAAACAAATACATAATTATTATAATATTAGTATTAATAATAATAATAATAATAATGCTGGAAAAGTCTGGTGTAAAAAAATATTACTCATTTATTAATTTCACCTTCTAACCGATGCTACCAAGACTATCACAAGTTATTCAAAATGTTATTGTTGTTTTATTATTATTGTATTAATTTATTTAATTTTATTTATCACCACAATTACTTAGTTTATTAAAAAAGAAAAAAAATATATTTATTTTACTTTACTTTTTAATCACCAAAATTGCTTAGTTTCTTTTGAAAATTACCATATAAATAAGACAATAATAATAATAATAATAATAATAATAATAATAATAATAAAATTAATAATAATAATAATAATAATAATAATAATAATAAACAAAAATAATATCTGGGAAATTATGGTGTAAAAACATATTACTAATGTATGCATGATTTCACATTCCAAATGATACTAGCAAGACTATAACAAGTTATTTTCCTAATTTTGACTAAATTTGATCTGTATTAGCCAGCTAGACAAGATTTTTTTGTTTGTTTTTGTATTATTCAGTGAGTATATTCCTGTATTTATTTATATATTGGGACAGTTTGTTGCTGTATAAACCTATAATGGGAAAAGGCTATGAACAGGAAAATAAATTTTGAACAGAAGATATGATGATCCCATGGAAGACATTGCAATTCGACTGAGCAGAGGCCTCTAACATCTGGCCTGGAGACTGAATTGGTAACGAGTGATATGGCAGCACTTCCTGTCTCCCAGGGATGTGATATATGTGTACAGGTGCGCTAAAAGTCCACTGCATGACTTACTTGAGGAAACAAAGGTTTGCTATATTTTTGTCATTAGAAAGGTTATTTCGCTTCTTTCTTTTTTTCTCTTTAAATTACCCTCAAATGTATGGCCAACACAGAGAACATATTAACTTGTATCAAATGGTCCCAGGTAGGCATGTCTACTCTAATAAATACCAGACTACAACCAGCAATAGATGCATTCTACTCGCCGGCTGTAACAGCCTCATCATTCACAGCCTTACTGCGAGGAATGAATCATTTCTCTCTGTGGTATAATACTTGATTTTTTTGTCAGTTCCCTATCTGTTTGTGCAATATGGCTCATGTGTTATTTGGGATTTGGGAAAAAATAATAATAATAAAACACCCTTCTATCACGCTTCCTGGTTAGACTTCAAAATGAATCCACTGCCCCAGATAATGCTGCAACTTCTGTATTGATCCGACAGTATTTTTAAATTACAAGGAGGCAGATTCTCCAAAATAATGTCTTTAGAATTCACATAAAAGAACATCTGCAAATCATTGTATGATGTTCAACTTTGTTTGAATATGTAGGGTGGAACTTTTTTTTTTATCCATCAGGAATTGACTGGATTGCAAAACGTAGGTGTTTTGAAACAAACAAAAAACATGGCAAATATTTTCATGTTAAAGTTATGACGAAATGGGGGGAAAATGTAGCTCCCTACATAGGGTTCAATCCTCCGGTTGTTGATTGGATGGAGGCAGTTCTGAGAGTGCATTTATATTTACATTTACATTTAGTCATTTAGCAGACGCTTTTATCCAAAGCGACTTTTAATATGACAACAATTTACATGACAAAAATGCACTAAAAACGGAAGGTTTTCCTTTGTGTTTTTAAAAAGTTTCACATAGAGATGACAATGTTGTCAAATTGATCCCCGTTCACATGGAAAACAATTAAAAAAGCTGCATTATTCATGCCAGACCAGTAGTTGGCGATGTTACTTTGTAATGAAACAACACACGCCTGCGCACATACCTATAGACTGAACACATAATACATGTGCATTACGTCACAGCTTTCATAAATTCACATTTTTGATGTTTACATAGAGACAATAAGGGCATCGTTTTCAACAACTTGTACTTTGAAACCCATTTTCAAAAGTTTGCGTTTAAGTCCGCCAAAACGCCATTATCGTGTTAATGAACAAGCAAAATGCATAAAGAAAGTTTGTAAATGCCCCCCGAATGCAAGTTTGCAGTTCAATTGTAACAAAGGGGCAGGGTTTATGCTTGGAGAAGTATCAAATGCGGGCTCCAGAATTTTTTTGCAAAGTAGTAGGCCATGGGTACTTTTCGATTACTATGGATTTGGATATACTACTCTTTTCACCTACTATACAGCTTGGAAGTAGCCATGTGCAGACGCTGCGCATGTCTCAGTTGTATGTCGAAATTTCCACACCTTACAGAGTTAAAATGGGACAGCCTCACGCCCCGATCAGTTCCTGCCCTGAGGGTTGGTGGATATGTTAATGAACAAACAAAATGCATAAAGAAAGTTTGTAAATGCCCCCCGAATGCAAGTTTGCAGTTCAATTGTAACAAAGGGGCGGGGTTTATGCTTGGAGAAGTATCAAATGCGGGCTCCGGAATTTTTTGCAAAGTAGTAGGCCATGGGTACTTTTCGATTACTATGGATTTGGATATACTACTCTTTTCACCTACTATACAGCTTGGAAGTAGCCATGTGCAGACGCTGCGCATGTCTCAGTTGTATGTCGAAATTTCCACACCTTACAGAGTTAAAATGGGACAGCCTCACGCCCCGATCAGTTCCTGCCCTGAGGGTTGGTGGATATCAGAACTGAGATCACAAGACGTGGAGGTTCTTGGAATGTGTCCAGTCGTGTGCCTAGGGGTCTTTCACCCCTGATACAGCAGCTCTCTACTCAAGCCGTACTTGTTTAATTGGACCCAGGTAAGATCTGTGCTCAGATGTGGTGCAACACTGCTGTCGGGAATGTTTTTGGAAAATTAGGCATCCTTTTTGACTCCTCCATAATTATTTCAAGATGCATTTCACACCCTTTGATTGGTTTTCATTTGCTTCCTCTATCTTCATATGTGTTTATGGTTTGGCTGCTAGTAGATGCTTAACTACATCATTATGGGCATAAAAAGAACTTTTCTTCAAAATTTGCTGTATTTTGTGGTCTAGCAACCACCCAAAACACCTCAGTAACTTAGCAACGCTTACTGCAACCACCTTACAATGCCCTAGCAACCATGCGCCATACCTTTGACCACATAGCAAAGCCCTAAAAACCACTCTGAACACCATAGCAACCATCTTTTCTCTGGTAACGTATGCCAAACTTCTCCAATCATTTAGTTTGCATAAACCCTGCCCCTTTCTTACAATCGACTGCTTACTTTCATTAATCAACAACTGATAGAACCAAGTCCTGCCCTTCATTTTTTTTTAAATAATCCGCTACATTTGGATGTACATCACAATGAAAAAGATAGCTTTCATTTCAAACTTTCATTTCATCGCAACTTCATCTTTCATTTACATTTAGTCATTTAGCAGACTCTTTTATCCAAAGCGACTTACAAATGAGGACAATAAAAGCAGTCAAAACTAACAAAAGAGCAACAATATATAAGTGCAAATGACAAGTCTCGGTTAGCCTAACGCAGTACACGTAGCAAGGTGTGTGTATATATATATACACTTATTTTGATGTGTTGACTAACATAGTAAAGTACGTGACTGTAATTTTCACTGTAGTGTGTCATACATATTCAGGTGACTTCCTCTGAAGTATGTTAGTCAACACATCAAAATAAGTGTACAAAAATATTAAAACAATGATTTAAAATGTATGTTTAAACCTTTTTAAATTTCAGTATGCACATTTTAGAATCATAGTGATAAAAATGAGTCAAGTACACTTACGTGACCTTTTATTTAATTAAATTTTAAGTTATTTGCAAAAGCAGTTTTTTTTAATATACTTTTAAAATTTGAAGTACACAAGTGCACATTCAGTACAATTAAGTGCATTTGTTTTTCACAAAGGATAACTAGAAGTATCGTAATACATTTCAAAGTATATAAGTATGATTGCCTTCTCAGAATCAAACTCATGGCATTTGCTAGCAACATGCGCTAGCAGTTGAGCTAAAGTGTGAGTATGTTTGTAGACCTGAATCCCATTTAAAATCTACATCTATAGAGTATCAAAGAGACAGTATTTGACATCTGTGTCATCAAGCCCACAGACTAAGATTCATCTTTTCTTTTGAACACAAATGGAATGTTTTTCTTCTCTTTGTTTTGCTCGTTCACAGATCCATGAAAGAATTTAGCCAGTGCCAGACAAAGCAATCTTCTTTTTTCCCTTGTTTTCGTACAAATGCCAGGCACTACTATAGATTAAGAAGCTGAAATATGACCTCATTAATGTAACTTCAAAGGAATACAGTATGTCTTTGGGTAATAAAATATCTGCCTCGCAGACGCATTTCTGGTATATCTTTAAAATTGGATCAATTAGCGTCCTCCTGGTAATGAAGTTTCTTCCTGTGTGGTATCTGGTTCGTGTTATTAGCATGAACCATACTGATAATCCTGCATTAGCAATGAAAACAAGTAGATTTAAAGGGCCAGTACACCCAAAAATGAAAACTCTGGCTCTGTTTATCACCCTCATACGACACACACCACACAACACAATTGATTTATTACACAAACAAGAGTATATTAGCTCTTGTATGGCTTGTTTGGGCTAGTGGTCAAATGTAAGCAAAGGTCAGCCAGACGTCCTCAGTTGGATTTTTGTTCTTCATTTAAACCCAACTCTAAATGCTAATAAACTGTCAAAGAGTCATTTTGTTTTAGGAGTCCTACATATGAGGCCCGATCTGAACTATGGAAATGAAAGTCATAAGAAAGACTTCCTAAATTGAATTACCATGTGATGCTTGTTGATTACGGTCTCTTTAATTTGATTTCTCCTTCCCATCTCCCCATCTCTCTCTTTTTTCATTATCTCTTCCCATCATTTGCTAGTACAAAGCAGCAGATTGGAGAATGGATAGAAATCAACGCATTCAATCATGAATGTACGACATGGTGAAAGCAATGAGTGACATCAGCAAAATGCAGAGAAGGACTGTACAGCCACAGTTCAATTCAAGGTTAGCGTACAAGTTAGTTCTTAACTTTGGAAAGATTCAAATCTTTGCCATTATGCTTTTGCGTGCGTCTGTCAAAATGGGGATTTCGAGGGCACTGAATAATTCTGTGTTCAACTTTTTGGGAAGCTTGTCTTCGTATAATTGCCAGTGAGAGAGTGACTGCCAAAAGTTGTCTTTAGAGGACTTGAGTTTCTTTCTCAATTCTGGAGCCAGAGAATAACTACAATAAGGAGATCATGGGAAAAGCATTAAAATCATTGCTTGGCCAGTAAAAATATTTTTCTTTATTCTTCACTTGAAACTCAATTTCGCTCCAAATGAAATTGTTGCGCTCTATGAAGAAGATGATGGGATAGATAGAGGATAAATAGACACATTTTCAAACAGCAGTAAACATCTTTTCATTGTCCATCATCTACAGTAACTCTGTTAGGGTTGAAATGAGGTGAGGCGACTATTGCAAAAAAATAAACAAATAAAAATGTTGAAGTTATTTTTAATCAAGCACCCCACCCCCAAAAGATTGTCAGTAGCGTAATGCAAAAATCAATCAATAAATAAATAATTAAATAAATAAATACATAAAAATAATAAATAAATAAATGCATACATACATTTAAAGTGCCCCTATTTTGCCTTTTTGAAAATTACCTCTCATGCAGTGTGTCATGTAGCTGTACGTGAACATAAACTATCTGCAAAGTTGTGACGGCGACAGTGCACGATAAATAAAGTTACTGTCTATCAAAAAAAGAGTCTGCTCGCAATCACCTAAACGAGTCTTCAGGAATTCGAATCTTATTCTGTTACGTCTCTATGTCACGAAGTAACATTTGCATAATGTCTGCCCACGTTCTACGTTGCCATCTTGCCCACCCACAAACAGTAAAATTTCCGTGTGCTTAACATCATGTCTAGAAGACGCTGTATCCTATGCTGTGAGAATAAATTTGTTTTATCACATCTTATAATTACCACAAACTTGTCAACACTTGACACTTACCACTGAGAAACATCCTGCTCCAGTCGTGCTTGCGAATCAGTCTCTTGTCGATCAGCCATTGCATTGACAACAGTAATGCCGAGTTCACACTGCACAATTTTAGCCTGATTTTTCACTCGTATTTTACCCCCCGAACGCGATTTTTACAGGGGGACCCCCTCAAAAGCAATTGGGCTATTTTCAGGCTAGTTTTGACTGATTCTTTGAACTGCTTCGCACGAGTCGTTTACGAATCATTTAGTAATGAGGTACAATTAAATCTATTTTTTGAGAAAACTAACACTTTTTTTTTACCTTGCATGCATGTAAACCTGTTTTAGGAGACTCATAAAACAATATAGCAACATTAAAAATGGCATAATAGGGGCACTTTAAAATGTATATATTATCATGATATTTGTTGCTCTGCTGTATTATTATTTAAATAAACAAAAGTTTAAATTAAGATAATATTTTACGGTAATAAAAATTACCTTTCAGTTGAAAAGTACCAAATCATGGTAGTATTTCTTGTACTCCATTTCTTTCATCCATCCATCCATTCAGTAATTAATTATAGTAATGGGAATTTTTGGGGGGAAGATTGAGGTTAATGATTATTTTAAAGTCAAATTTAAATTAACCAAGAAAACTTGGAAAAGTCTGGGATTTGTTTGAATTATTTATTTATTTTGAATTATATATATATTTTGAATATATGGGGAAAGAAAAGTAACGGCCGCAAAAGTCATTGAAGTTCATCGGTCAAAAAGATTCCCTTTGAGACTCACCCTTTGATACTTTCGACAGGTTGCACACAATAAATGTGTAAAACCTGACATGAAGTGAACCCCTGACATTATAAGGTTACCCAGTGCACATGCAACCATAAATCCAACGGGCCCTTCATGCCAAGGGATAGGTGCAGCGGATGAGTTAATCTCTGATAACTGAGGCCAAACACAAAGCCCCGGTGAAACCAGAGCCCTGCAGATGGCATCTGCTAGCCTGAGGACTGAGGCATGATGGGAGTACCAACTTCTGAACTGTTTTTGTACTCCAAGATCTTAGATGAAAAATGCCAATTATGCGACCTCTCTGAGGGTTTTGGCAGGGCCGGGATAATTCAATACACTCCTTCCCTCGTCTCTGGGATCTCCTTGTCTTTCTGGAGAATGTGAAAGAAATACTCTAGGTGTCCGACTGAGGGGTCGCTTTACTGTCAAGGTGTCAAACAAAGAGCTGTTTTGTCGAGGATCCGCAGGACAACCTGTAATTCTTATCCTCCTCCCCGCACTCTTCCTTGGCACTGAAGCTCTCTGTGAAATAGGAAACAAAGCAATAACTCGACACCACCAGCATTAACAAATTGCATTCTTGTTTTCTCCCATGTCCCGGGGGGAGGAAGATATGACTGGGCCACAGGGAGGTGTAGAGAGCAATGGGATATCTTCTTCTAGACCGGTTTTCAACATCTTTTGTGCTTCTGTCTGGCCCCGGTTGTTTGGGTTCTCGACTCTACCGGAGAGCATCCATCATTCCTGCGTTCCTCTGCTTCTAAACAAGGAACAACGTATCGAACATGAAAGAGATTATCCTGTAAAGGAGGTTTCGGATGTACACTGTTATTAGTGCCCGGCGTTTCTTTCGAATTACGCTTATCGTTTTATTTACGCTTTCAGGTTTTTGTACAACCACACCTGGGAAGTTCAACTGAAGTGTTGATCTATCAGCGATGGAGTATTTATGGTTGGCTGCACTTGCTGACAACTCAAAAGCACGTTTAGTCACACCTTCCTTGAAACTACGCCTGAAATGGCTCATTGGTTGAACTGTCCTACACAGACCGAGAGAGAGTGATGGAACAAATCGAACTATGCTTAAAGACCAAATTGACCCTATTTTCAGTTTCTTAATTATTGTTTTAATCTTTCATCTTTGATTAAGTGTAGTCATTCGCTCTGCTTCATTTTTAGTTTGTACATTATATACTGAAATAAAAATCTATGAGAATCACCATTTATAATAATATAATAATAAAATTGAAAAAAAGCTAAAATGTTAATAATAATAATAATAATAATTATAATTATAATTATAATTATACTCATTATTATTATTATTTATTTATTTATTTATATGAATATAATATTCACAATACAGTGAAATCTAGATTGTTAAAATCAAGTCATGCTGTTTATTTTATATTCTGCTATAATAATAATTTGTAGTAGTAATAGCTTTATTTATGTATTTATCTTTTTTTTTTTTTTATTTAACAAAAATAACTTGGTTGTGTGTTTCTGAAATTTACTAAACTACTTTGAAAGTTAAAGAAATCCCTTGGTTTGCAGTGGTGTAATGCGGGCTGGGTGGTGGGAATGGGGTGGCCGGGTTTCTTGGAGGCTGTAGGTGGATTACTGGAGTGTGTGAGGAGACCAGAAAGATTAACATTCCTCTGGGGCTTGTGTAACCCATGCCCATATGAATAGCATAAATCATCTTTACAGTGAAATACAGTGAAATTTAGACCAGCAGTTAAACAGTTTAAAAACAAGTCCTGCTGTTCATGTTATATTCTGACTCACCTCTTGTATTGTATATGTCTGCATGTATTGATTCTCAGAGAACTGAACCCACAGCCTTGGCATCGCTAGTGTCACACTTGAGTAAACATGTCATATTATGGAAGCTAAATGTGTTGAAATACTGTTGTTTTTTAAAGTCAAACACTGCAGCTGAAAAAGACCAAGAAATCATTGAAAACTGCATTTCTTGAATAGCCATTTTGATTTGGCTGGTTTTTGAATGAGCGTCATCGTGAGCTGCTTTGGGTTGCAAAGTATTCAGTAGAAGATCAGGGCCATGCCCTGTCCGAAAACAGAAGTCATCCCTTCCAGCGAGTGTATTCATGTCTCTGAAAGAGCCCAGGCTCATGCAACACAACAGATGGGTGTGATGAATTAGTAAAGGTTCGGGTTATGAGGGGGTGAGATGTTCTCTGAATCACTGTACGCCAACGGACTGCTTTCCACATAAAAGCTTCAATCAGATCTGCAGGTCAAACTGTTAAAATTGTTCTGCTTCTCTTTTCCACAGAGTCGTGTGAGTCCTTGTGCTGTGATACTGGCTATAGGTAAAAGAAAGATGATTCATAAGGTTTACGCACTTCAGTATAGTATATATAAACCATTTTTTTCCCAAGGCATTTTGCACTACATAGACAGAAGCATCATCTCATTACTATAATGGAAAATAAAAAGTATTACACATTTAATTTTACATTTAAAAATATTTTTATTCGAAAAATAATTTCTAGATCATGATGGTATGAAAGGTGATTTGAAGGAACGGGTCAAATAAAGCAAGCAAGCAAGCTAAAACTTATCAAACAGACTTTCCTTTAATAGTAAATTAATAATCAATTAAAATTAAAATATAATAATATAGACATTATTATGTCATAAATTGTATGTTCTTTTAATTATACATTATTAATTGGCATGAGGGAGCCCAGAACTAATCTTCCAGCGAGTTTGGGAGAGGTCAGCCAGAAAAGAAGTGGAAAAAAACCCCGTCCGAATGACTGGAGCGGATCAGGAAACGACTGCGCAAAGAGGAACAGCAGCTTTCTCATTAACACCGCATGAACCTGCACTGTAAAATCCAATAGTTTACCTTACTTAGATTTAGTTAGTTATCTTTACTTAGTTGTTATACTTACTAGGTTTTATTAAGTTACAGCTACTTTCAAGGCAAATAAAACAATTTATTACTGTTTTGAGTGACACTTACTTAAAATATTCAATTATTATGTCATAAATTGTATGTTCTTTTAATTATACATTATTAATTGTTATTAATAATAAAATAAAGTTTATTAAAAATATGGAATTTCAAATGTTAAAGTTTTTTAGTTATTAAAATAATATTTTATTTTATAATAATAAATAATAATAATAATAAAGTAAGCCCAACTAATTAGATTTTACAGTGTGAAGTTACCAGGACATGCGTTTGATTTATCTCAAACATTGATAAAGGTCCATGTGTGAATGGACTGTAATAACTCCTCCTAATGATAATGCTTTTCCCAACATCATTGGATTAAGATAAACAAAAAAAAACTTCTACGTTTGGTCTTGAAGCACTTTCATTAACTGAAGGCTGAAAGCATAAGGGACGTGACACTCATTATTAGGCTAAAAAACCTGAATAACCCAGTCAATGTAGAGCTACTGAGTTCACACTAACTAATAAGATGAATAAGTCAACATGTAATGGCATTCGCAAGCTATTTTACTTCCGTTCTGTGACCTATTTCTGAGTGAAAAAGGATTAAGGGTTTGAAAAAAGGTGCTTAATTTTATCCATCTGACGTTACACGGATCGAAGAGTCAGGTTGTTGAAGAGGGCTTGAAAAATGAGCAGACTTGATGTTGGCCATAAAGGAAAGTCATTTTAGATACGGAGCTAGTTATTACATTTGGATGAACAATTACGAACCTGGAAATGCAATAACTGCTGATGGGAACGATAATTGTATATTAGCACAATTTAAAGGTGAACTCCATCTTTTTTTTTTGTCATTTAAAAACTTTTATGCATAATTGAATATTACTTTTGAAAAGTTAATCATGTAGACTCACTTTACATGAAAATTTCAGTCATATCAGTAGCCTAATAAAAGCTGTTTATCATACATGAAGCTTCACGGTGACAAACACAAAATCATATGACCAGGTGAATACTAGTCACTCGTTAACTCTCCAATGAATGTTGGATTTTTATTAACCGAGTTTACTGAAAACCATTGCTTTGTGTGATAATACATCCACACCACTAGGTGGCAGTAAATGCAATACTGGCATAACAGCCAGTTGCGGGCTAAATAAAATTAAAACTAATAAACCATGTTGACGTAAAAGTGCTGAAATTACAAAAACTGATGTAAAAATAAATTACACATAAATATTAAAATTAAAATAAGAAATAACAATGACGAAAGAACACAATTACTAAAAAATTAAATTACAACTATATATATATATATATATACATACACATACACACACACAATAAGATTATATATATAAATAATGTTACATTTACACTGATAAATATCATGTTGCTATTAAATAAATCTAAAAGTCATCACATTTTTGTTAATTGAAGTAAAGCTGAAGTAAAATATAAATATTAAATGAAAATCTAAAAAAAATAGAAAAATTAGAAATGATTGAAATCATTTTAAACAGATGCACTGAAATTACTTAATAAATTAAACTAAATGTAACTAAAATAGTATATAAATAATGCTGAAACAACACTGATACATATCAGGGTTACACTTAACTAAACCTAGAACTATTAAAAACATTTTTGTTAATTGAAATAAAAATAAAATAATCTAAATAAAATATAAATAGTGGATGAAAAACTTTAAACAACAACAACAAAAAAATAGAATAAAATAAAATAAAATAAAAATGCTGCCTTGACAACTATTTAAATAAGTTTAAGTAGAAGCGCTAAATTTACTGTTTTTGCTAAAATATGCTTTTAGGTTTTGTAGCTTGAAAAAATGATATAACTTTTTTTGTATAAAATCACTATTGAACACTTTTAATGATAGTAAATAAGATGTACACAAAATAATTGATTGAATTATTCAATTGATGTACACTAATTAATTAATCAATTAATGCATAAACAAACATCACAGAATGTGAACTACCAAATTCATTACCAAGTCTGATAAAACTGGAACATTTTATTAGAAATTCAGATTGTCTGATTAAATTTAGCAACTGACACCAAGTAGAGAATTGGTCTCAAACTCAATTCCTGGAGGGCCAGAGCTCTGCACAGTTTAGCTCCAACCCTAATCAAACACACCTGATCCAGCTAATTAAGGTCTTCAGGATCACTAGAAACTTCCAAGCAGGTGTGATTTGGAGCTGGTTGGAGCTAAACTCTGCAGAGCTGTGGCCCTCCAGGAATTGAGTTTGAGACCACTGAAGTAGAGAGAGCCAATTCTTCTAATCAGCCAATCGGCCAGTGAAGTCAAAACACACCTAGTCCACGTCTTCCACCAGTTCCTCTTCGCTTTACTGCGGTACATGTGTCGAGCTGTTGTTAACATGACCCACAGCCTGAATGCTGTCTCTTGAGGCAGTGTATGACATGTTGTCCGCTCAGGGGTGTTAGCAGCAGGAGGTTTTGTTTAGCGCCAGCGTCTGCTTTTTGTTGCAGTCGGCCCTCCATGTGTGCTTGAAGAAAGCCAGCATATTAAGCCTTTGATACGTCGATTTTAGCCGTGAAATGAGATATAAAGGTCATTGGTCACTGGTTTCAAGTACTATGACTCAGTAAGCGGCAGCTTTTCACCTGATTATTAGCCGTTAGCTTAACTGGTCAAACACGTGAATGGAAAACCACAGACAATGACTTTTAAAGAGACTTTTAATGATTATAAAAGGAGAACTATGGCTGACGAATGACCTGGGAAAACCATTCCTTTGTCTTACCTTTTTATAAAGTCAAAAGGACAAGGTCCAAACACAAACACACCTGTCCAAACACGGGCCGCCACATCCGAGAGCAGGACACAGCGCAGTGACTGATGGCCAATTCATTCTCAGCCACAGACACAGCGCCTCCCATTGAGATGCATTGCGTTTGCCCACGCCGTCAGCATGCTGAGAGAAACGCTGTCGGATAATTCATTCTCATTTCCTCTTCTGTCCACACACATCATTGAGAACCGCCACAGCCATGTGTGTGACAAAACAAGGGTGGAGACAGGCCACTTCACCGGGAAACGAGAGTAAAAAGAACAAATGTAAGCATAAAACATTCATAAACAAAACCTAAAAGCCCCTGAGGAAAAACGTTTACAGCAGCCTAAGGCCTCGATCAGACAGAGGGCTTTTTTTCAGGTTTGAAAACACGAGGCGCACCACACTACATGCAGTGATTTTTTATTTACTAAATTGCAACTTCAAAACTACAAATATATTTAAATCCATAAATACAAGTTTAAACAGAAAATGCATATATATATTTTTTTTTTTTATCATAAATGCTTGTCAGTACATTCGGCAGTAACTTTAACCGCATTCAATGTAAGTAATTCTGAAATTACAATGTACTTAAGTCCTGCTTACGTCGGTCAAAAACACTCTAAAGTTCAGCTAATTGGATTCAATATAAATTTAAACTATAATTAATTTCATTTAATTGCAATTAACATGTAATTAAGTGTCTGGAAACATTACATTCAGTAAGCTCTTAAGTATGTTGTTTTAAGGTATTTCCATAATAAGTATTTTAAAGGTAAGGTTAGTTGTGACATGGTTGTAAAATGTCATCTGGTGCAACTCTCCAAAACGTACATATTTGAAAATGTTTTGCAAATAATAATTAGGATGTGTAAGGTCACATGTATTTAAACTTTACAGTATATATATATATATATATATATATATATATATATATATAAATGTGGGGAGAAGA
>NW_015627984.1:51024-54745 GCF_001515625.1 Sinocyclocheilus rhinocerous
TATATATATATATATATATATATATAAAATGATGTGGTGAAAAGTAATTAAATTGGAACTCTTTTTTTGAAAATGCTTCTGAAAGATTTTGAAGTTTGCAGTTAGTTTAAATCATCCATTATCAGTGTTATTTTAGTATCATTAATATTATTATTTATGGTTTTAGTATGTGTTAATGTTATTCTTTTATTTTTATATTTTCAGTTTTTATCCTAACTTTAGTGTAAGTTGTAGTAAGTTTATGTGCTTTAGTAATTTTTATTAGTTCTATATTATTTTTTTTGTATTCATACTGTGTATTATTATAGTGTTTATTAATATTATTCTTTTATTTGTATATTTTCAGTTTTCATTTGACCTTTCGTTTAAATTTGAGCAATTTGTGTGCTTTTTAAATTGTTTTTAGTTTTAATTAATTTTAGTTAGTTTAGTTTAAATGAAACTAAACTAGTTTATTTTAGTAAATTTAGTTAGTTTAGTTTAAAGGTTTTTTTTTCAGTGTTAGTTGTAGTAATTTATTACCTGAATTTATTGTAATTTATTCATGTATTATTTATATGTTATTTTATTTCACCTTAATTTCAATTACTGGAAAGGATTTTCAATTTTAGTTATTTTTAAAATTTTTGTTAAAATAGTTAAATGTAAAAATTTTTGTTTTAGTTAACAACAACAACAACACTCCCCATTATAAAACTGCTTTTTCAATTATTATTATTATTATTAATTAATTAATTATTTCTGTGTAAAAAGTCAGTTTTAATGTTTACTGACTGGTCTTGTGTATTTCCATTGTAAGTGCTTTACTGTAACAATGATTTTTATTTTAGTACAAATGAAAATAACTATTGACGTTATACCACAATTGCTGTCGAGCGTAATCTCTACTGAACTCAAAGCATTGCTTTCAGTTACAGAAAGAATGTGTGCCAATTTATTCAGCGTCACTGTTTTGTCTCATCGCTGACATTCTAGATGTGTGACGCAGAGAGTTTGCAGGCCTGATTCATGAGCGCAAAATGAAAACAACAACTTGAGCAGCAAAAGACTTTATTAAGTGCTTACCTGAATGGAGAAAAAACAAACAAAAAAACTGGAAAATTCTGCTGCACGGCAAGCATAATAGCTCAGCTCTAGAGTCAGCAAAATCAGTGTCTGCATTGTGCAAATATAAGCAGAGAATTTGTGCACTGGCCATCAGAGCAGACAGACACGCTGGAGAAAATGGGATGAATCACAGTAGTAATTAGTTTGCAGTGGGATACATTTTCAGATCTAGTTATTGAGTCATCCATAATGTTTGGATGAGCCGTCATTATTTAAGCCCTTATGCAGTAATTAATTAATCTTTCCTGTTACTCTCAATTCATCAATGGCTTTTTGCTCTGACAAACTGCACCTCTTATATGGAGGAGGAGGAGAAAATGCAAATAGTGATGGATTTGCACCATCAACTCCTTCTCTTCATCACAGATGCTGTAACTGATAGTCGGCCGCTGGAAATGCAAATTCACACATTTTGAATAAAATACTGGAGATTTTTGAATATTTTTTTTTTGTTAATTTTATCCTCTAATTCAAGTGCCACCTTATTCGTGTTATAGCTGTTGGGTAACAAGCGAACACAATAAAATGACACTGTGTCGATAATATAATGAAGGTGGATTTGAATTGAAAGGTTGAATTATGTTCTGAGGACGAGATTATCTTGTGTGTGTGTGTTTTAATATTTTAATATGTTAAAAATAGAGACTGTAACTTCATATATCAGTTTCTTTGAGACTATGTGCATCCCCACCAGGACATTATTATCATTCAATAATGATAAATTGTGGTTTACTTGGAAACTCAAACAGCTTTGTCATGCCAAGGAGGATGCTTACAGCAGTGGGGATAAAATATTGTACAACCAGGCCAGAAACAGACTGGCAAAGGAAATCAGAGTGGCTAAAAATCCTACTCCGAAAAGCTGAAAAAACAGTTTTCAGCCAATGACCTGGCATCAGTATGGACTGGTCTGAGGAGCATCACTAAGTACAGGGCACCACCCCCACAGTCTGTGGAGAATCAACAATTGGCTAACGATTTGAATGTGTTTTACTGCTGATTCGAAAAGCCCAGTCTCACACCCCACAACCGCTCTGCACTTCACACATTCACCTACCTGGTGCTGGCCTATCTGAAAGACATCACTGGACCCTTGCTGGATCCTCTTCGGTTTGCGTACAGAGCAAACAGGTCTGTGGATGATGCAGTCAACATGGGACTGCACTATATTCTGCAAGACTTCAGTTCGGCTTTCAATACCATCATGCCTGACCTTCTCTCAGACAAACTGACCCTGCTGTCCGTGCCCACCCCAATCTGTCAGTGTATCACTAGTCTCAGCCTCAGACGTCACTCCCACGGACTGTTGGCTGAACGTCTGATGCATACGGCACACAAAATCGGAAACACTTCAGGAGTTTCTAAGTCTTCATCTGATTGGTTGAATTCTACAGAATTCCCGGGAGATGTGCGTGTTGCCTTTAACATTCCGCCTGGAAAAAAGAGATGCCGTGACTCCAAAAACCCTCATGTTAGAAGAAAGCCGTCGTGTTTACAACTGTGACAATGAGCGCCACTTATCGGGATCAACTAAACGCTGGATTTTCAAAAGAATGTGAAATGTGTAAAGTTTGCGGGATAATCTCTTTAAAATATGTCCAAAAGTTTTACACATGGCCTGTTATTGTGTGGACATTTTCACGCCTGTCAACATGAAAATTATTGGTTGCTTTACCTGTCAGTCATATGGCCTCTTGGGCGGTCCTTGGCTATGCGAGACTAGTGGATCACCAGCTTCCTGACAGACAGGCAGCAGCTAGTGAGGCTGGGGAAACTCACATCCAGGTCTCTCATGATCAGCACTGGTACCCCTCAGGGTTGCGTTCTCTCCCCACTGCTCTTCTCCCTGTATATGAACGAATGCACTGCAAAAGACGCTTCTGTCAAGCTCCTGAAATTTGCAGATGACACTACCATCATCAACCTTATACAGAACGGAGACGAGTCTGTTTACAGACAGGAGGTTAAAGAGCTGGCTGTCTGGTGCAGTCACAACAACCTGGAGCTGAACACGCTCAAAACAGTGGAGATGATGGACTTCAGGAGAAACCCCCCTGCACTCCCCCCACTCACCATCATGGACAGCACTGTGGCTGCAGTGGAGTCATTCAGATTAGAGCCCTGCACGGGCCTCAAATTTAGGCTCTAGCCCGGCCCTGGCCCGAGACGCTCAGGCCCTAGTCCGACAGCTTATAAGAATTACCGGCCCGAGCCCGTCTTTTTTTTTCCCCTTCTACCAAAACAGCTTATACTACTGTTTCAGATATTAAAATAGTTCAGTTTTGTATGTAATGACAAAGTGATTATATTTTGTTTCATTTTTATATTAAAGGGGTCATATGATGCAATTTAAATTTTTCTTTTCTCTTTGGAGTGTTACAAACTCTTGGTGCATAAAAAAGATCTGTAAAGTTGCAAAGACTAAAGTCTCAAATCCAAAGAGATATTCTTTATAAAAGTTAAGAATCAACCACGCCTACCTAAAACGGCTCATTCTAACATGCCCCCACATGTCTACATCACGATGTGGGAAGATTTGCATAACGCCGCCCAAATGTTCACGCAAACAAAGAAGGCGTAACTTTTATTCTCGCAGTAGTATTGTTGTTGCCGC
>NW_015627984.1:54812-55575 GCF_001515625.1 Sinocyclocheilus rhinocerous
CATCATCACAGTATGGTGAGGGGCGTAACATTTCCGTCACACGCTTGAGGTATTCGGCCAATCACAACGCACTGGATAGCTGGCCAATCACAGCACACCTTGCTTTTCCGACCGATGAGCTTTGTAAAAATCTACATGTTTCAGAAAGGCAGGCATAGAGGAGAAACAATAATGTACAGTATGTGGAAAATTTGTTTTTTGAACCTTAAACCGCATAAACACATTTCATTACACCAAATACACAAAATAATGTTCTTTTTAGCAACATCATATGACCGAAAAATGTTTGGAGCATTTTTTGTTCATTAAATATAAGTTTTTGTTTTTTAAAGTAATGACCAAGATGCCAGCAGCAGACGCAGAGTGGAATTTAGCCTGCTCAAATTATCACGACTTGCCTAAAATAAAATCTATAGATATACTAAAACAGTTCAAGCATATAACAATGTTTAAACATTAAACCTAGATAAATGTGCGGTATAACCAATAGTTTGTGCGGAGAATGGAAGCTAAAGCACGCTTTGCAGGACATGGAGGCGCCAGTGCGATCACTTGCAATTTTTTCAGTGGATACGTCCGTCATTTTTGCTCAAAAAGGTAAGAGTAATTCATCATTCATAACTGTAAAGGGTATTTTATTTATGTTCACTCACAATATCAACAAAACTTTGTGCTTTTATAAAATAAAGAAAACAAACGCTTTCTGCTGTCTTGGTCTTGAACAGGAGCGCTTCACAATGATGAACCTAAACTCAGACATGAT
>NW_015627984.1:56339-61339 GCF_001515625.1 Sinocyclocheilus rhinocerous
TAACGACCAAGCGGCCAGCGGCAGACAGTGAGCCTATGTTTGATCAATTTAGCCTTCTCAAATCATCACGACTTGCCTAAAATAAAATCTATAGATATACTAAAACAGTTCAAGCATATAACAATGTTTAAACATTAAACCTAGATAAATGTGCGGTATAACCAATAGTTTGTGCGGAGAATGGAAGCTAAAGCACGCTTTGCAGGACATGGAGGCGCCAGTGCGATCACTTGCAATTTTTTCAGTGGATACGTCCGTCATTTTTGCTCAAAAAGGTAAGAGTAATTCATCATTCATAACTGTAAAGGGTATTTTATTTATGTTCACTCACAATATCAACAAAACGTTGTGCTTTTATAAAATAAAGAAAACAAACATGATGCGCTTTCTGCTGTCTCGTCTTAAAATGTAATATATCTATAGAAAGCTTTAAATAAGTACTTAATGAAATAAAACATATAGAAAACAAAAACTCTTTCATTATAATTATAATCATAATCATAATCCGTAAAGATGCATTTCTTAAAGGCGTGTCTATTAAGGAGATGGCGAGTCGGGATCGGCAACTTCGTCCTTGCGACACCGATTCAGAAAACACTAGTTTAATAATAAATAATTCAAATATCTCCTTACTATTTCCCCCTGATACATTCATGCTGACCAACATCAATATCACTTTAAACTCTCTCTGACGTGCGCTCTCTGATGCGCGCTGTCTCTGCTATACGCAAACACACACACACACACACACGCTACTAAGAGGTAAACTTTTATTATAGGTCTCAAACATAACTACCACCACTGACAATCATGCCCACAAATATCAATACAGACTGTCCATTACAGAGAAGCATAACCATTCAGTAGAGAATGTAGCCAAGCTACGTGATCCATTAGCAAATAAGTAAATAAAGATGTATGGCCTACCTTTCTTTGGTGTTAAGTAACGGAAGAACAATGTTTCAAATAACTTTTCACCAACTGGCTAACGTTAAATAATAATAAAAAATAAATAAATCCGTTGAACTGTAGGCATATACGGAGGTCATCATTCACTGTTTATTCGCGTGCGTTGTGAAGAAAAATAATAGCATCCACTGTTGAAGGCTTCAGAGATGTCCTCCTCTCCTCCAGCGTCCTCCTTGCTGTGCTGAAAACGCGTTCGCTGCTTGCAGGTACGCTCAACACATGACGGGCGAGACTTGACAACAAAGGAATGGTCTTCTCATGTTGACTCCACCAACCCAGCAAATCTCGATCATCATATTCCTTGCTGGGGGTAAGGTTGAGGTATATTTGGACCTCATCCACAGCGGTGTCATCACCCTGGGCGACATGATTCTCCCACTCCAATTCAAAGTCTGACAAGGCTCTCTTTTTTGCTGCCGGTGGTGGAGTATCTGACATCACCTCTCTAGCTGGCTCCTCAGTCGCATTTCCACCTGTTGCTCGATAGCTTGCGATCCAACTCTTTGCATCTTGCAGGATGGCATCTCTCTCAGTTTCACAGAACATCTGCAACTGCTTGAATTTTGGCCACAGGAATATTGCCAGTTTATGGAGTGGTTGAATCTAGACCTTTTTACCAATCCATTCCAAGTGGCGCTGGTGGATGGTGGCTTGGTAAGGCATGTCAGTGCTTACTGGCTGGCAATGACGCTTCAGCCTCTCATGCCCCAACTCAACAAGGTTCAAGGTTGGATACTGATCACCTTCCAACTCCCGCTGGGCTTCGTAGAAGGGGTGGAGAAAACCGACCAAAAAATCCAGAACATCTGGGGACACATCAGCCATTCTTTGGGCCTCTCCATGACTCTCCAGCTTTTCACGTAGTTCAACATACACGTCCTTGATAGACTTGAGCATGAAAAATACAGTGCTATAACGTGTTTCTCCCATCTACAGAACGGTCTTGGATAACTGGCTTGCCAGACCGCTTTGTTTCACGAACCGGACTACTTTCTTTACAGCCAGCAATGTTCCACCAACCTCTGGGACTGTTACTGACAGCTCGGTGATGTCCATGGCATGTCGGAGGACCGTGTTGTACATGAGGTGCTGACAGTCCAAGCACCAGTAAGGTCGTAATGCAGCAAAAATATTCGAACCTTGGTCAGTTACCCACACCGCCTTACTCATTACAGAGGGATCAAACTCGAGAACTGACACAAGCTGCTTCTGCAATTCCTTGCAAATATTATCAGCTGTTTTGGCCTCATCATGAGGGAACATGGCAGTGGTGAGTACATTACTCTTCAACTTTAAATCTGACGTTATGAAGTGACATGTGATTGCCATGTAACTGACCTTGTGGTAGTCATCAGTCCACAGGTTTGTGGTCATCCCGACATTAACTGAACGAATCACCTCTTTTATTTCGGCAACAATCGCTTCTCTTTATGTTGTTGCCTTTTCCTGGCATCTGCGAGAAATAGTTGTGGGGTCAGGCAGCAACTTTTCAGCAGACAGGCGACTATAGCCTGCTCCGATGTTTATTAGTTCCTGGGCTAACTTTATAAACCCTCCTCCAGCCACTGTTTGGAATGGCCGTATGTTTTTGCAGCAGAAATCCACACACTTCTCGATGACTTGGGATGTGGCATTAGGTGGCACTGGCTTCGACAAGAACTCAGACATTGATAGCTGTCTGCTTGTGCTAGCAGAGTTAGCTGTAGCGCAGCTGCGCTCGACATGCCGATATGAGATGTTCCTGTTTTTTTGCTGTCATGTGCAAAGATATGTTTGCAGATTCTGCACTGCACATGACCAATTGGCTCATTGTTTGTCGTGGTAATCAAATCAAAACTCTTCCAAAATGCAGCTTTTCCCGAAGCATTGGGAACTTTTAGTAACTTCCCACACTCCAACTTCTCCCTGATACTCTGCATGGTCAACTGTCACCTGTATGCTAATGAGTGCGTACATGCATTGCATATTGCATAGGTGATATAGCAATATAACAATATTTCATACAGTAGCCTATGTGTGCTCTGCGCGTATATGGGCACAATAAAAGGAGAAATGCTAAATGAGCCTGATCTGAAAAAAAAAAGAAATGGATTCGGGACCCAACGGGTTTGTATACCTCTAATTCAGATTCCTGGGCACCACTATCTCTCAGGACCTGAAGTGGGACAGTCACATAGACTCCATTGCTAAAAAGGCCCAGCAGAGGCTGTACTTCCTTTGCCAGCTAAGGAAGTTCAACCTGCCACAGTAGCTGCTGAAACAGTTCTACTCTGCCATCACTGAGTCCGTCCTGTGTTCATCTATAACTGTTTGGTTTGGTTCAGCTACCAAATCAGACATGAGGTGACTATAACGGACAGTCAGGACTTCTGAGAGGATTATTGGTGCCCCCCTGCCCAACCTCCAAGATCTTTACACCTCCAGAGTGAGGAAAAGGGCTGGTAAAATCACTCTGGACCCCTCAAACCCCTCAACTGCCGCTACAAAGCACTGACCACAAGAACAGCCAGGCACAAGAACAGTTTTTTTCCCTCAGGCTATATTCACCTCGAACAATTAAAACTTTCATATAGATTGTCCATCAAAACTGACAAATTTATACATACCATCTGAAAATTGTACATTTGTAAACTACATAAACTGTACACTTGTAAAGAACGTATCTGTACATTTATTAAAACAAATGTTTTTTCTCTATAATTCTACTTCTGTATTATATTGAATTATTTAATTTTCAGTTTTTCTTATATTTGTGTTATATTTCATCTCTATTGTGTGATTCATATGTATGTCTGCACTATCATGTATGTCTGTATTTTCTTCTGCATTGGAAGCTCCTGTCGCCAAGACAAATTCCTTAAGTGTGTAAACATAGGGTGCGTCTCAATCAGTTCCCTTGTTCAGTAGTCAGGGCACTGATCAGGGAGTCGTCATTTTAAGGGCTGTCTCAATTGCGAAATCCTTCCAGTGCATTGGAACGTTCGCTCCCTGAAAAATCCCACAATGCACCGCAAAAACTAGGGAGCATCGGCGCTTACTATGCTCCCTTTCCAGAAATAACTTCACATTTCTGAAGCGTGAAACATAAACCAGACGAGCCAACCCGATAAATATAATGATGCGCGATAGAAGATTTGAAAAGACAAACCGTTTTTTTTAGTATATTTCAACATAAACACATCGCTAGACAGGAATTGAACACATCTAATTAACATTTATAATTAATATTCGGCTGAAATGTTGTAAGAACATGTAACAGAACGATGTGTTTAAAGAGAATAAAAAAAGATATAAAAATTAGATTGGTCCTGCCTGTTGTTTAATAATTCCAGTGATGATGTTCTATTATGTTGTCCATTGACGTTGTACGTAAGCATGTCACTGGAATTCAAGTGATCACGGTCCCAACGTACAGTGAGTCAGGGAACTTACCAGTGGCCGAATTTGTGTACATGATCTACTGATTCACGAGCTCGGGAGCTAGGGAGCTGATTGAGATGCACCCATAGTTAGCAATAAAGCTCTTTCTAACTTCTGACTTTTGATATGAATTAATATGGAATAACAATTTACTTTAAAAAATATAATATTCTATTTAATCATGGTAATGCATATATATATGATATAAGTCATATCATATCAAATATATAATAAAATCATAAATAATAATAATTATTATTGGATGTATTGATCAAAAGTGAAAAAGTCACTGTGAAGACTTTTACATTGTAACAAAATATTTCTCTTTTAAAATTTGAGAATGTTACTATGCTTTATTTATTACATTTTATTTTATTATAATCCTTAAATGTTTTATGTAACCTCACTCCTGACAACCAGAACTCCTCTGATCCAAGCCTGCAGTAATAATACACTGAATTATATAAATTTGTCATCTCAAATCTCACAAAAGAATAACCCAATCCACTTTGATGTATTACAACAGAGGGTTTATCAAACACAAAAACAGACAACAAATATATATATATATATATATATATATACAGTGGGTACGGAAAGTATTCAGACCC
>NW_015627984.1:61395-65443 GCF_001515625.1 Sinocyclocheilus rhinocerous
ATATATATATATATATATATATATATATATATATATATATATATAAACTATTGAAACCAATTAGTTTGTTGAAATCCAGCATCTCTGAGCTCCACACATATGGACCTCCCATGATGGAGTCATGATATATTACGCTGACAGACTTATAAAGCGGCACTGGGCTTCACTTATATAGCATATGATTGTATCTGGAGGCGTGCAGCAATGCCTCGCTGTTGTTCTGCTTTTGTGGCGCACACCAAAGGACAAAACAGCAATTATTTTGAGCGTTTGGAGACAACTGCCGTCCTTCCCCGCCATAGCCATTATATTGCATTCTGCATTGAATTATAAGAATGCAAAAACAAGGTTTGCATGCAAAAAATATTATTCTGCCTCTGCTGTGGGACCTAAAACGCTTCCAAAGCCTCTGAAATGTGACCTACCTTTGCCACCAAGTGGCTAAACACCAGAGGGACTTACATGACAAATGCAGTCAGTAAGCTTCCCTGAACAATAATGCTCTGTGTAAAATGACAAACAAACTACATAAAAACATTGTAAATAGAATTTAACTCAAATGACGTAGGCTGTAATTCACTTTTATGGAAACATTCGAACCATCCAACGAGCTAATAAACTAGTGCTAAACCATCTTGGCCCGAATTGTAAACTGCAAAGCTTTCTCATAGGTTCATTGAGACGGTATTCAGGTTCAAATGCAGTGCTGCTGGAAAATAAAAATGCCTTAGTCACTAAGTTTAATATAGGACACACTGTGTTTTGCCAGGTGCAGAGTTGATTTAGCATAGGCGAGGTAGAGATGTGACGAGGATATAAGAACAATGCTGTGAAACATGATTCTAGGATGCTAGTATACAGCAAATCAATTCCAAACCCCTTTAGAAGTATTTGCTAAGACCCAATATATGCAAGTATATTTGAGTTTACCAGAAATGCTTGTCAGTACATTTAACAGTACACTTGAACTATATATTAAAAATAATTACATATAAAGATGTACTTAAGTCCAACTTTAAGTGACTCAAAAAAGCACTCTTAAAGGGATAGTTCACCCAAAAATTAATATTCGCTACAGTAGACAGTAAAGAAGATTTTTAGCTGAAACCGTGGTCTTTGGTGATTCATAAAATGCAAGTCAATGGCTACCGTCATTTTGAGACTTAAAAAAACATATACAGGCAACACAAAATGAATCCCCATGGCTCCCGACTATATACTGAGGTCTTATGAAGCAAAACGATCGGTCTGTGGAAAAAACTGAACATTATTTACAACATTATTACATTTAATCCAGAGCCTCAGGAAAATAGTCCAGAGTGACGTCCGGTTCAATCATTCTTTTAAATTGATTCTTTGGAAGAATCAGTTCACCAAATCGGACTGAAGAATCTGAAACAATTCACGGCTCGAGCAGCACAGATCTACAAGTTACTCAATCAAAACTGACTTTTTCATTTTTGGGTGAACTATCCCTTGAAGTTCAGTTGCTTCATTTGGCTGTAAAAGTAATTTCAACTTAAATTATCTTAAACTGACATGGAATAAACTGAAACGGAGGCCCATGGAAAAATGGTTACTATGATTTATTAATCACACCAGTGCACTAGCAAAAACGTTAAATCCCAATCAGTGCACTTTATCATTTAGGTGGCAAGTTTTGCACTGGCAAACACTACTTGCAGTTTCATCATATCTGATTTGTAGTATTTTGTGGTGGGAAAATAGCTCGACTGGCTTAGTCCATTACTATCCACTCTCAAGCACTTAGTTGTATTTAAAAGCTCAAATGGAACATGCTTCCTGCACTGTAATAAAACTGTAAAATGGTCGAAAGCATGTGTTTTACCTTTCTTGAGTTTTATGGTGCCTTAAACCATGTTTACATGTCCATTGATGCTTGGGCCCCCAAGGTCAGTGAGGTGGAAAGGTTATCAAGGACATCAAATCAGCAAAACTTTCAAAAGGTCCTCTCAAAGAAGTCAGCAAAATTTGACAACTTTTATAGTCCCATGGGTTATTCAAAATTACAAAGCTATTAAAAACAAAAAGAATGTAAACCATTTAATGGCAATATGCAGTTATGTGTGTTTGTAGTACTTTTAAGTAATTGCCATTTTCTAATTTGGTGATCTGACTTAAATGTCCGGTTTTTTTTGTCTATACTAGCACATGATTTCTCAGTGGTATCTTTCAGTCAGGTTTGCAGCTATGGTCTCTTTAGCAGGGTTCATGGTCAAATGTCCATCTGAGAGGAGCACAAGGGTCCCTCTGCTTGACTGGCTCCATCTGTGGAGTAGCATAATGAATTTTTTCACGCTGCATTAAGTTAACACTGCACTGCCAGCAAGACAGGCCAAGACCTGGCCTTTAATTGGGGATTTGTGTGTGTGTGTGTGTGTGTGTGCGTGTGCGCGCAGTTCTTGTATTTGGTGGTGTGAACCAAAAACTGTATTTAAATGTTCCATTTTCCTTTCTTTTAGGAGTATCTCAGCTTTAATCCACCTTTTGTTTCTCTCTGAATCGTGTAATTTGCTGTATACAGAACTTGTAAGGAATAGAACAGATGGTTGTTCTTGGTTTGTTTTTTAAATAACAGATGATGATACTAAGTTATGGGTTAGAGTTAGGTCAGTAAATTTAAGATTTAAAGATAATGTATTAAAATAACATTTTTTTTTCTCTTAAAAACGTTCTTCCTAAAAAAGTAGCTAAATTGGTGTATTTCTCAAAATTGAAAGACTGTAGATTATTATTATTATTATTATTATTATTATTATTATTTTAACCTGTAAAGAAATCATTATTATTTATGTATTGTTTGCTTTTGTCAATCCATTACCTTTTACAGATTTATGTTTATAGGTTTTTTGATGAATAGAAGGTTCTAAAGAACAAAGAACAACATTTATTTGAAATACAATTGTTTTGTAACATTGGAAAACAAGGCACATTCTGAAAAACCCTCACATTTTTCCATGTGTGCATGCTGTTGTCCGTGACTTCCCTACGTGCTCCCAATTTCAATGTGTTTAACGTCAGTTTAGGCCTAAATGGCTCGTAGGCCTGATCCATCCAATTGGAGACAATTGCCGAAGACACATTCTCCAACAATGCTTTTCACATTCGACAGACACTGAGCAAAGACTCAGAGCTATAACTGAACAGAAATGAATCTAATCCCAATGGGATTTAACATCATCTGCTTCCAAATAAATGGATTGCATGTCTAGGAATAGTGCAGGTCACACAAGAATTCAAAGGATGAAACCAACACTGAATTTGGCATACAAATTCCCAAGGTACATTTGGTACGTGTCACGAGAACTCAGATATACTGAGATCTTGTAGATGTGAAAAGTGGGTAACGGATTTTGATATTAATCAGCTTCACTCGTGAATACGAATTATGTGATGTAACATTCACCCAGTAGCTATTTCTGATTTGTGGATTGGTGGATGTTGGAAAACATGCACTAGTAGGATTGTCATTTATGAATTGCATATTGTTCTGTTTGGTTTATTCCAAAAACTGGAGAGAATTTTCAAAAATGTTGAGAGAAATGTGATGGTTGCTACATACTTTACTCTTAAAAGTAAAGGTTCTTTATTTGCATCAATAGCCGCATTTCCACTGTCGGGCCAAAAGCGGGCGTGCTAGTGCGTGCCAGGGCCAGTTGCGTTTCCACTGTCACTTCCGGGGCTTGATCGTGCCTCGTCGGTGCTTTGGCCAGACAAAAACCTTGGGCTGAAGCGGGCCAGCTGGGGCTAGAGGAGTGGTTATGAACAAAGGTGGAGTTTCTCCGCGTCTGGAGAGCGACAGCGCCACGGATCATTTCATAAAGTTAACAGCTATGACACCAGCATTAAAGACTTTTAAAATCATTTTAGTTCAAAACTCACTTTCAGACAGCAGCGAGTGTTTAAAATAACTTGATCCGATGTGGATTATGATCACCATACAAGGCAGAAATATTTATAAGCGATGCAAAAGACTATGCACGCTAGCCATTAACGTTACCATAGTAAACATGGTAAATACGACAGC
>NW_015627984.1:65863-69863 GCF_001515625.1 Sinocyclocheilus rhinocerous
GTATGGGAAACACTGTAGTCTCATAATTGAAGTGTAAATTCTGCAGATTACATCATTGTCCAGTATTGTACTCAGGGGCGCATTAATGCACGGGCTTACAGGGGCTGTAGCCCAGGGGCCTGCCCTGGGGAGGGGTCTACTGACAGCTCAAAAAAAAAAAATATATATATATATATATATTATTTAAATATTAAAAAAATAATTTTAAGGTTTGCTGATAGTTGTAATTCATTTAGATTTACATGAAATCAATATTTCTTTAATTAAGGAGATTTGTAATTTGACGCCCTTGGCGTTGATTGGTTAATAGATGCATCCTTTCGTTAACCAGCGCTGTGACTGACTGTATGCTAAATAGTGTAAAAAATGGCGGACTTCAAGAAGCACGAGAGTGAGGCACAAAAAAGAAAAATGCACAAACTGATAGAACAAAACAATCAGCAGCTTTAAAAAAAAAAAACCCAAACTTACAGGATATTTCAAGCCTGCACCTGTTCTGCAACAACTGATGTTAACCAGCCTGTTGAGGATGCTAGCCAAAGTGACGGGCTTCAAACTGGATCTAAAATGTGCCCTGTAGAAAATTAAGACAGCGACAATGAAACAACAAAACCTTCTGAACAACACTGCCCAAAAGGTGAGAGAATAGGCCTATCTACACCCGTTATGGGCCTTGATAATGTCTGTAGTGCACCTACTAATATGGAAGATATTAATACCTCAATTAGTCTGGTGGCGGATCCGGCGGTGCAGGTGAGGAAATCGACACAGCAAGCCCTGATTCTGGCGCCTGTTTCGAGAGCACTGTTAACGATTCTTTCAGTACAGATCTGGGCTGTTTGAATAAAACAGACTATAATGCACGAGCATACTGGGCCAAAAAAGGACCAGTATCTTGTCAAAATAAAAATGTGGACGTGTCAGCTTCAGAACACGTGTATAAACATCAGAAACGTCATTTTTCACAAAGTTATTTCAGACATGAACCTGGAAATGGAGAGTGTGTGACCAGAGAATGGGTTTTGTATTCACCTTCCCAAGGAAAAATATTTTGTTTTGCATGTAAATGTTTTGGAGATACAGCCAACACGTTCACAAGTGGTTTCAGTGACTGGAAGCATGCAAAAGAACGCATAGTGGAGCATGAGGGCTCCGAGACTCACCGAAAAGCCATGCTAACTTATTTGCTGGAAAGTGCAGAGAAAGGACATGTAGACTCTGAACTGAAGAAACAATTTGAAACTGAATGCGAGTACTGGTCTGAAGTGTTAAGAAGAGTGGTAGCAGTTGTAAAATTCCTGGCAGAGCGTGGCCTTCCTTTTAGGGGTCATAGTGCCGTTTTTGGTAATCCCATCAACGGAAACTATTTGGGAATCTTAGAATTAATTAGCCAGTTCGATCCATTCTTAAAAGCGCACATTGAAGAATATGGGAATGCAGGGAAAGGACAGCCTTCTTACCTTTCTCACTGGATCTGTGAAGAATTCATTCAGGTGATGGGAGAGAAGGTTCTTTGTCATATTCTGAATGAAATCGAGATAGCAAAATATTTCTCAATCAGTGTTGATTCTACCCCTGATGTGGCACACACTGATCAGCTCACACTGATTTTGCGTTACCTTTCATGAGAGGGTTGCATTGATGAACGTTTCCTTAAGTTTTTGCCCATCACAAGTCATATGGGGATTCTCTTTGGACATCTGTGCTGACTGCTTTAAAGGAGATGGAAATAAACTTCGACAATTGTAGAGGGTAGTGTCACGATAATGCCAACAACATGTCCGGCTGTTATAAGGGCTTGCAGTCTCGTATCAAAGAGATAAACCCTTTGGTTGAATGGGTGCCGTAAGCTTAATTTGGTTGGGGTAAACAGTGTGAACTGCTGTCTAGAAAAAGAAGACTTTTTCTCTTTTGTTCAGACACTTTTGAATTTTTGCTTGAGGTCCCCAGCACGATGGCAGACTATCACAGCCGGCTTGCAACCAAATGACAACAGTAGGGTAGTGACCTTGAAAACACTCTCAGATACAAGGTGGTCAGTGCACGCCCAAGCCACTAAAGCGCTCTGTTTAAATTACGCAAACATCCAGGAATCCTTGAGAAAGATAGTTGATGACACTAACCAGCAGTTAACCACTCGTGATGAAGCCAGCCGGCCGAGCAAGTAAATGGATAAACTGGAAATCGCTTTCCTCTGTAACATGTGGAATACAATTCTGCAGCAATTTTACAAGACAAGCACAACCCTTCAAACTGTTGATCTTGATTTGTTTGTTGCTGTAGATTTGATATTGATATTCGATATTCGATCATTAAGGGATTTTGTTGCACAACTCCGAAATCAGTTCGACACATTTGAAGCAACGGCAAAAAAAAAATCTCTAACAGTGTCTGCGGTTTACTAATCGGACTCTCAACGCCAGAGAAAGCGCAAAAAGCGCAGTGACGAATCCACAGAGCCAGACCAGCACTTGTCAGGCCGTGATCTGTTTTCGTCTAGCGTGCTTTTACTGGTGATTGACAGACTGGTAGCGGAGCTGGACCTCAGATTCAGTTCCTACGACACTGTAAACCAGCACTTTGGTTTTTTAAATAACATCCTCTCCTTGACTCCAGAAGAGCTGCGTTCGTCTGCAACAAAATTGCAAAATAAATACTGCAGACATTTGGAAATGGAGTTAGTAGTAGGGCTGGGCAATTAATCACATGCGATTGTCATGCGCATCTCGTCAGTAAAGCCGGTTCCGTGATTGGTAGTAAATCGCCATCACCTGCTTTCAGATGGAGCGGCATTTACTACACAAAGCCGTAGTTCACTGACAAGCTAAGCAATATCGCGTTCATAATCGCAGATGAATTGCATTCGATTATGAACACGATATTGCCTAGCTTGTCAGTGAACTATGGCTCTGTGTATTAAATGCCGCTCCATCTGAAAGCAGGTGATGGCGATTTACTACCAATCACGGAACCGGCTTTACTGACGAGATGTGCTTGACAATCGCATGCGATTAATTGCACAGCCCTAGTTAGTAGATGAACTTCCACAATTTAAAGCAATCATCCAAAATGAAACCAACACCACGGCAAGAACTCTCATCAAGATAATAAAACAACGGAAATTAGTCTCTGTATTTCCAAACATAGACATCGCTCTCCACTTATTTCTCACACTGCCTGTCACAAATGCCTCCGGCGAGCGTTCATTCTCAAAACTGGCCTTAGTAAAAAACAGGCTGCGATCTGTCATGGTCCAGGATCGTCTTTGTCATCTAACTCTAATGTCTCTTGAGAGTGACATTCTACAGAAACTGGATTTTACCGAGCTTATGAAGGACTTCTCAGCAAAAAAAAAAAAAACACGAAGGAAAAGCTTCTGAAGTTTGATAGGAGTTTGATAAGAGCCTTAAATTTGAATTTATTTGTACATGATCACCAATTGAAATGTTTATGATTGAATGTGATGTATATACTGTGACTACAAATAAACATAAACAGACTCGACTGAATAAGTAGGTAGGCTATGTACCGCTTTATTTCTGTGTGTTCTGTGTTTCAATCCTGATAAATTAATTAACTATGATCAATGTATCACTTATTATTGTAAAACAGTGACGCTTTTAGATTTAAGTCTTTAACAAAGCATGCAAACAAACGGCCGCTTTTATCATCTTTGTTTTGTGATCGTGCTAGTTCTAGTGACTTCTTATTAGATTTCTGATAACTTCTCTTTTGGTGCTTTTCCACTGCATGGTACAACTCGGCTCGGCACGGCTCAGTACGGTACGGCACAGCACGGATCGGTTTGCGTTTCCACTGCAGTTCAGTACCACTTTAGAGTGGGCGGGATTATTCACATGTCGTTATAGTTGCGCCGCCTCTATTGCCGCGACTCCTGAAAAACGTTTTCATTCCGCGTCGCCCCATCAAGCTCTCGCTGGATCCGCTCCTCTGCTATCAACGAGAGGAACGTCTGTACTTCCTCAACAGACAACGAAAC
>NW_015627984.1:71103-83156 GCF_001515625.1 Sinocyclocheilus rhinocerous
CGTCTGTACTTCCTCAACAGGGGGAACAGCCACTTTTTGGTTGTTAAAAAAGGTGCGCTCGTTCAAAACAGCTGCGTTCGGTCCTTCGCTGGCTGTGCTGATTTAAATCTAGCGGTTCTTTTGTGTTTGTGTCGCAAGTTCAGTGACGCAGGTAGTGACGATTCTCTCCAGCCAATCTGTGATCAGCAGAGTTTACACGTCACGTTTTGGTAACGGTACGGTTCACTTGGAACCTCAACCGAGGTGGTACTAAAAAAAGTACCAGGTACTGTACCCAGTGGAAAACCCCCCAAAAGTGAACCGTACCGTGCCGTACCATGCAGTGGAAAAGCGCCATTTGTTGGTGAAATGATGGGGTTGCGTGATGTTGTTCCTGAGAGGCATGTAAAGGGCAGGTTTAGTGAGGCGCAGCAGAGTTTCTGGCCCGTTTAAAGCACTGGCTCGCACTGGCCCGACAGCGGAAAAGCGGCTAATGGTTCCATGAAGAACCTTTATTATCGATGGGACCTTTCCATTGCACAAAAGGATCTTTAGAGTGGAAAAGTTTCTTTAGATTTCTTCATACTAAGAAAAATAAAAAAAGGTTCTTTATTGGCATTTGTGGTTTCATGAAGAACGTTTAACATCCATAGCAAGTTCCCATTGCACAAAAGGTTCTACACTCTTAAAATTACAGGTTCTAGGGAGTTCTTAACTGACATTAATGGTTCCATGAATGACCTTTAACATCCATGAAACCTTTCCTTTGCACAACAAAGTTCTAAAGGGGAAAATATTCTTTAGCTTGTTAAAATGTTCTTCATATTAAGAAAAATAGTTATTTTAATAACTGTTCATTCACTGAAAGCTTATTTGGGGAACCCAAAACAGTTCTTCCATGACATTGCTATGAAAACTTGGTTTCTTCTGGAACATGGTTCCTTTTAGAACTTGTATTTTTAAGAGTGATAGAAGAAAGAAAGAACCCTTATGTGATCAGTTCTTAAAATAACCATTTTATCTTAGTGTGAAGAACATTTTTTCTACTATAAAGAACATTTGTTTATTGGAAAGGTTCCATGAATGTTAAAGGTTCTTCACTGAACCATTGAGGCTGATAAACAACCTCTATTTTTACTGGTGTATATGGTTTCATGAAGAACCTTTAACACCTATTTCCACTGGACAAAAGATTCTTTATAGTGGAAAAAGGTTATTTAGATCATTCAAATGTTCTTCAGACTAATAAAAATGGTTCTTATAAGAACTGACCATTAACTAAAGGTTCTTGTGGAAGCAAAAAAACGGTTCTTCTATGACATCACTGCAAAAAACACCAATTTGGAACATTTATTTTTTAAAAATGGTTCACTGAAAGATTCTTTTGCGAATCGAAAATAGTTATTCTACATTATCACTGCAAAAACAACTTTTTGGAACCTTTATTTTTAAGAATGCTTTGATTGTAGATACATTGCACGCCAGTGTTTTAATTGGAGACCACATCTCAAAGGCGATAAGCTCAACGTCGAAAGCCCTTTTGGGATAGGGGAGTCTCTGCTAAAGCAATGCCTGCCTCATCATCTCTTGGAAAACAGCTGTTTTTGGTTCCCACACATCGGCCAGACATAGATCTCATTCGCACATCACCCATCTTAAAAACGCAAAAGCCAGAGTGTGTACATGCACCATGACAATCTCTCATTACTCAACCTGGGTTCCTCATCCTTCTTAACCAACCAGCACCAATGTCTTGTCCAGGTGATAAATGTGTCTTTTTCTTGCCGAAGTCTGGCCATGAATTACTAAAGCCTGTGGAAACGACTTTCGAAATAGCACAAGGGCTTTTTAGGGAAATGGTTTCCCCTCCTCCCCCGAAGTTCATCTCACATCCATCGACAACCTTTTACTCTCTGTCTTAAACGGGTTATTGATGATTATTCTACAGACCCCTGTAGCCCCTTTGCATCTCTCAATGCCTCTGAGCTCTTCTTTGAAAATGCAACGGTAGAGTCAGAATGAGGTCAGGACATCGCGTACAGTTGTGCTCTGCGGCTGGAGAACGTGACATCAATAAAACATCCCAAGTGTGAGGGGTTAAGCTACTTGTTGGGAATAGATAAAATGATTGATTGCGTTGAATAGATAGTTCTTTATTACCTAAGGGCCTTGTTGAAGACCACAACCATAATCCGAAAACTGGCACAAGTCAACATGAAACTCAGATTTGCTCCATTTACTTCAACGTTCCTGATCCATTAATGAATCTTATTCCAAAAAACTTGGTAGTTTTACTTTTTTTTTCATCAAAATTAACAACTTGCGTGGCTTGTGATTAAAAAAATGAAATGCCTGCTTTTCACAATCTAATCAATTCCTGATTTTTATTTTTATTTTATTTATTTATTTTGTATTATTATTTTTTTTATCTAATAATTTGGTCAAATACATAAAAAAATAAAATACAATATATAACATGTCCTGAATGCAATTAGTTAAAAATGCATTGATATATTTAGTTATTTATTTATTTATTTATTTTAATTTATTAACTTAAGAAAATAATGACTATAACAAAGTAATAATAATAATAATAATAATAATAATAATAATAATAATAATAATAATATTTTTTAATTTCTGAATTAACATTTTATTAAAGTTTAATTCATAAATAATAATAAAAAAAAATCATTGTATAACTGTCCTAAATGCAACTTACAAAAAGTATTTATTTATTGTTTGTAATGCATACACTCACATGTATTCAGATATAAGGAAAATATGTTATTACATTTATTTGATGGTTTCATCACAGAATATTTTAGAGTGATTAACAAATTTGTTGAAAAGTTTTTTTGTTTTTTTTTCAGTTTTTGTTTCAAAACCATAGGAAACCCAGATGAATACAAATAATACATTTCTAAGAATTTGGCATGTTGTAAAGTAGATAAAAAAATAATAATAATTTAACTTTTTTTATTCTCTTGAATGCTTATATTTTCAATGAACCTAAACATTCCTCCTTACTTTCACCCTCTTTTTTCGCCTTGAATATCATGGAAATACATCACATGAGGGACACAAAATGGCTTGTGAACTAAAGTACAGATCTTTCATCATTTTATCATCCAATTGAACAGTTTGTCTACAGCATTTCTTTAATTGAAGTAATGAGAAACTCTTTTGCTTTCCTGTCCACCATTTGACCTCCTCATTTTTCTTTGTTTTTCCAGTACCCAAGCTTTGAAACTTGTCGTCAAAGTTCCATTCAGCCAGCAGAGCGGCAGTTAACCTCTGACCCCTCACCCACTCTGCCCTTTCGGAAGTGCTCTCCCTTATTTTTGTAGAGACTGACAGCTTTTTGTAAAGGAAGCCCTTCAGAGGAATTGGTACGGAAGGAGGCAAAGCCATCATGAGGAGAAAAGGGTGATTTGAAAGAGCCTTAATTTGCAGCATCCCTCTTAAAGTCAAGTCAAGTCAAGTCACCTTTATTTATACAGCGCTTTTAACAATACAGATTGTGTCAAAGCAACTGAACAGCATTAATTAGGAAAATAGTGTGTCAATAATGCAAAATGACAATAGTAAACACTAATTTTCCAGTTAAAGACAGTTCATCATTGAATCAGTGATGTCTTCATTCAGCTCAGTTCAGTTTAAATAGTATCTGTGCAATCAAGGCGACGATATCGCTGGAAATGAAGTGTCCCCAACTAAGCAAGCCAGAGGCGACAGCGGCAAGGAACCAAAACTCCATCGGTGACAGAATGGAGAAAAAAACCTTGGGAGAAACCAGGCTCAGTCGGGGGGCCAGTTCTCCTCTGACCAGACAAAACCAGCAGTTCAATTTCAGGCTGCAGCAAAGTCACATTGTGCAGAAGACTCATCTGGTTCCTGTGGTCTTGTCCCGGTGGTCGTCTGAGACAAGGTCTTTACAGGGGATCTGTATCTGGGGCTCATCTAGTTGTCCTGGTCTCCGCTGTTTTTCAGGTCTTTCAGGGTCCTCTCTAGGTGCTGATCCACCATCTGGTCTGAATACGTACTGGATCCGGGTGACTGCGGTGACTGCAGGATCTGGATACAGACTGGATCTGGTGGCAACGGTGACCTCGGAATAAGAGAGAAACAGACTAATATTAGCATAGATGCCATTCTTCTAACAATGTAGCAAGTACATCGGGTGTTATGAAAAAAGTTCCCGGTTCCGGTTGACCTAATTAATGCAGCCTAAAAATCCTTTAACGGATTTGAATATTAGAAATGTGTTAGTGTGTTATGTGTAGCCAGGTTAAAGAGATGGGTCTTTAATCTAGATTTAAACTGACAGAGTGTGTCTGCCTCCCGAACAATGTTAGGTAGGTTATTCCAGAGTTTGGGCGCTAAATAGGAAAAGGATCTGCCGCCCGCAGTTGATTTTGATATTCTAGGTATTATCAAATGGCCAGAGTTTTGAGAACGCAGCGGACGTGGAGGACTATAATGTAACAAGAGCTCGTTCAAATACTGAGGTGCTAAACCATTCAGGGCTTTATAAGTAATTAGCAAGATTTTAAAATCTATACGATGTTTAATAGGGAGCCAGTGCAGTGTTGACAGAACCGGGCTAATATGGTCATACTTCCTGGTTCTAGTAAGAACTCTAGCTGCTGCATTTTGGACCAGCTGGAGTTTGTTTATTAAGCGTGCAGAACAACCACCCAATAAAGCATTACAATAATCTAACCTTGAGGTCATAAACGCATGGATTAACATTTCTGCATTTGACATTGAGAGAATAGGTCGTAATTTAGATATATTTTTGAGATGGAAAAATGCAGTTTTACAAATGCTAGAAACGTGGCTTTCTAACGAAAGATTGCTATCAAATAGCACACCTAGGTTCCTAACTGATGACGAAGAATTGACAGAGCAGCCATCAAGTCTTAAAGAGTGTTCTAGGTTATTATATGCAGAGTTTTTAGGTCCTATAATTAACACCTCTGTTTTTTCAGAATTTAGCAGTAAGAAATTACTCATCATCCAGTTTTTTATATCGACTATGCATTCCGCTAGTTTTTCAAATTGGTATGTTTCGCCGGGCTGCGAAGAAATATAGAGCTGAGTATCATCAGCATAACAGTGAAAGCTAACACCGTGTTTCCTGATAATATCTCCCAAGGGTAACATGTAAAGCGTGAAGAGTAATGGCCCTAGTACTGAGCCTTGAGGTACTCCATACTGCACTTGTGATCGATATGATACCTCTTCATTCACTGCTACGAATTGATGGCGGTCAGATAAGTACGATTTGAACCATGCTAATGCACTTCCATTAATGCCAACAAAGTTTTCTAGTCTATGCAAAAGAATGTTGTGGTCAATAGTGTCAAACGCAGCGCTAAGATCCAATAGCACTAATAGAGAGATACAACCACAATCAGATGATAAGAGCAGGTCATTTGTAACTCTAATGAGAGCAGTCTCGGTACTATGATACGGTCTAAATCCTGACTGGAAATCCTCACAGATACCATTTTTCTCTAAGAAGGAATATAATTGTGAGGATACTACCTTTTCTAGTATCTTGGACAGAAAAGGGAGATTCGAGATCGGTCTGTAATTAACTAGTTCTTTGGGGTCAAGTTGTGGTTTTTTGATGAGAGGCTTAATAACAGCCAGTTTGAAGGTTTTGGGGACATATCCTAATGACAATGATGAATTAATAATAGTCAGAAGAGGATCTATGACTTCTGGAAGCACCTCTTTTAGGAGCTTAGATGGAATAGGGTCTAACATACATGTTGTTGGTTTAGATGATTTAACAAGTTTATACAATTCTTCCTCTCCTATAGTAGAGAATGAGTGGAATTGTTCCTCAGGCGATCTATAGCAAGCTATCTGATGCGATACTATAGCTGACGGCTGCATGGTTACAATTTTATCTCTAATAGTATCGATCTTAGAAGTAAAGTAGTTCATAAAGTCATTACTGCTGTGCTGTTGGGAAATGTCAACACCTGTTGATGCTTTATTTTTCGTTAGTTTAGCCACTGTATTGAATAAATACTTGGGGTTATGTTTGTTTTCTTCTAAAAGAGAAGAAAAGTAATCAGATCTAGCAGTTTTTAATGCTTTTCTGTAGGATAGGTTTTCTTTCCCGCCAAGCAATACGAAATACCTCTAGTTTTGTTTTCCTCCAGCTGCGCTCCATTTTCCGGGCTGCTCTCTTTAGGGTGCGAGTGTGCTCATTATACCACGGTGTCAGACTGTTTTCCTTAATCTTCCTTAAGCGTAAAGGAGCAACTGTATTTAAAATGCTAGAAAAGAGAGAGTCCATAGTTTCTGTTACATCATCAAGTTGTTCTGAGGTTTTGGAAATGCTAAGGAATTGGGATAAATCAGGAAGATTACTTACAAAGCAGTCTTTTGTGGTAGAAGTGATGGTTCTACCATACTTGTAACAAGGATTAGAATTTACAGTTTTAGCTATATGAAGTTTGCACAAGACTAAATAATGATCTGAGATATCATCGCTTGGCTGCATAATTTCAACACCATCAACATCAATTCCATGTGACAGTATTAAATCTAGAGTATGATTTCGACAATGAGTAGGTCCTGAGACATGTTGTCTAACCCCAATAGAGTTCAGAATGTCTATGAATGCTGATCCCAATGCATCTTTTTCATTATCAACATGGATATTAAAATCACCAACAATTAAAACTTTATCTGCAGCCAGCACTAACTCGGATATAAAATCAGCACATTCTTTAATAAAGTCTGTATGATGCCCTGGTGGCCTGTATACAGTAGCCAGTACAAACGACACAGGGGATTTATCATTAACACTTGTTTCTCTGGATAATGTTATATGAAGCACCATTACTTCAAACGAGTTATACTTGAAACCCGCCTTCTGAGAAATACTGAAAACATTGTTATAAATTGAAGCAACACCTCCCCCTTTACCTTTTGGACGCGGCTCATGTTTATAACAGTAATCTTGGGGGGTAGACTCATTTAAAATAATGTAATCATCAGGTTTTAGCCAGGTTTCTGTCAAACAGAGCACATCTAGTTTATGATCAGTGATCATATCATTTACAAAAAGTGCTTTCGTAGAAAGGGACCTGATATTCAATAAGCCAAGCTTTATCATTTGTTTATCCATATTGCATCTGTTTTTTATTTGTTGAACATCAATTAAATTGTTACTCTTAATTTGGTTTGGACGTTTTTTGTATTTTCTAGTTCGGGGAACAGACACAATCTCTATAGTGTGATATCTAGGTGAAAGAGTCTCTATGTGCTGAGAATTAACTGATTTCTGTGACATGAGGCGGCTAGCAGACGGTCGGTTTAGCCAGTCTGTCTGCTTCCTGACCTGGGCCCCAGTTAGTCAAGTACAAACTCTAAGACTATGTGCCATATTTCTAGAGAGAAGAGCGGCACCACCCCAGGAGGGATGAAGACCATCTCTTTTCAACAGGTCAGGTCTGCCCCAAAAACTCATCCAATTATCTATGAAACCTATGTTATTCTGCGGGCACCACTTAGACATCCAGCCATTGAGTGACGACAGTCTGCTATGTATCTCGTCACCACGGTAAGCAGGGAGGGGACCAGAGCATATTACAGTGTCTGACATCATGCTTGCAAGTTCACACACCTCTTTAATGTTATTTTTAGTGATCTCCGACTGGCGAAGTCGAACATCATTAGCGCCGGCGTGAATAACAATCTTACTGTATTTACGTTTAGCATTAGCCAGCACTTTTAAATTTGCCAAGATGTCAGGCGCTCTGGCTCCCGGTAAACATTGGACTATGGTGGCTGGTGTCTCTATTTTCACGTTCCGTACAATAGAATCGCCAATAACTAGAGCACTTTGATCAGGTTTCTCAGCGGGTGCGTCACTGAGTGGGGAGAACCTGCTTAATGTTTTGATCGGAACGGTAGAGCGGTGTTTTGACCCGCGACTATGCCACCTCAGCTGAGCGCTGGTGCGCTGAACGGCGACTGGAGAAGCCGGAGGACCCGTTGTGTTCATCTAGTTGTCCTGGTCTCCGCTGTCTTTCGGGGCTGTAGAGGTCCTCTCTAGGTGCTGATCCACCATCTGGTCTGAATACGTACTGGATCCGGGTGACTGCAGTGACCATCTGATCTGGATACAGACTGGATCTGGTGGGTTGTTTCAGGGTTGGCATCATCTGAGGTCCTCTGAGGGGTTGGCATCATCTCTTCTCAGGTGTTCTGGATCCAGACTGAAGCTTGTGTAAATCCTAGCTAAAGCACTCCTATCAATCTTCTTTCTCTGGTCAGTCCTTCAATATTTGCGAACAATTCATTCAGAGGCTGTTGTTTGCACACTGCTCACTTGCTAGTAATTAGAACTCAAAATTCCTCCCCCGCACTTGATCTCAGCATCATGCTCACCCACCGCTGATCCAAATCACCTTGTCCAATAAAACATGCCAAATCTCTGTTTTAGCCAAGCTATTTTTTTTTGATGTGCCATTTAGTGCCCTATAATCAGACATTTTCCGCATTCCCTGAATGAATATTAGAGGAATCAACCCTGAAAATGGAACTTTCACATTATTATCCATCAAACGCTCAGGCGTAAAAGTGTAAGAGCCTTTACGGTATGGTTAAAAGTTAAAATCCTAAAATGAGTCAGAGCTATCAAGAGTTTATCTTTTCCATGCACATTTTGTGGCACTGAAAGCTTTTGTGAAAGGAAGTAGACTCTAGCCTACTTTTTAAACAAGAGTACTTATTACAAAAATAATACACTTTAAAGAGAGAGTTCACCCAAAAACAAAATCCTGTTAATTTACTCACCCTCAGACCGTCTAACCTTTATCTATTTTTATCCAGTAGAAATAATATTTTAGCTGAAACTGTGGTCCTTGCTGATTCATAAAATGCTAATCAATGGCTAGCATCACTCTGAGAGTTAAAAAACATATACAGGCAACACAAATTTAATACTTGTGGCTCATGACGATATATTGAGGTCTTATGAAGCGAAACAATCAGTCTGTGCAAGAAACTGAACATACTTTACAACATTATTACCTGTAATCCAGAGTATCCGATGTACGATTTGTGAAAGAATCATTCTACGTAAACAAATCAGTTATTTGAACTGAAAGAATCAGTTCACGGGGAAAAAAACAATTGGATTTTGCGGTTGGAACAACAACATTCAAACTATGACAATGATAATCTCAGGTACTGATTATGTGCTTTATTCAATGTTAAAAGTGTCTAATGTGAGTTTGAATATCATTTTGCATGACACAGCCATACTGAAAGCAACAACAGATAGTTTACCTCACATCTTGAAAATAAACTAAAGCGAACATGTAGGCTGCGTTAAAACTGAGAACTCAATGCGAACTAACAAGTATATTCCAGAACAATGATGGCATCAGTCACTCAGTATGTACTTTTAATAATGTTAAAAAGGTTTAATATTTATGGATTGCTCAGCCGTGTTGCATCTGGTGTGGACAGACAAATTGCTTGCCGCTGGAATCTTGTTGCGTCGCGTCTGGTTAAGACTCGGTGTTAAGTGGCTATCATTGATATTATATTTTCCGCAAGTACAGTTTTTATATACTTTTAAGCTTTTAAGTACACTACAAGTGCACACTCAGTACTATTAAGCGCACTTCTTTTTCATAAGGGAGGTCAAGCTCTTCCATTTGTCTCCTTGTGGAATTAAGTATTATGGAATTCATGCAATTTTTCTGATGATAACGAATTAAATGTATGATCCTGGAGTGGGTCTGCTTGAGTGTTTGCCTCAAAATGAAGCTCTGGAAATCAAAGAGGTTTCGAGTAATCAATAAAATGCTCTGACTGCGACTGGCTGCCAGACCCCGGTGTTGAAGTGCTGACTTGCTTCTGAATACCCTCAACGGTCTTTATCCATTAATCATGGCAGAGAGATCACTATCACTTATTCACGGTTATCTAGAAGTGAATAAATCAACGAGAATGGGGATGGTTTCCTGCGGTCCATGTGCGGCGCAAAGTCAAGTGTTTTATACAAACCTTTAACCTCCATTTTGCAGTGTTAATGCAGCTAAATCACTGCATAATACAATATAAAATTGAGATATTTAATCGTTAGAAAGAGAAAAGCTTAGTTTTCTGAGCAATATGTTTTTTTTTTTTTTTATGCAACGAGGGTTGAAGGTAACCATGCATAAAGACAGATGGTGCTCACTGGCCATGTGGTCTCAATTTTCGTTGCTCTGACATTATTTACTGGCTTTGGAGTCAAGAAATAATGGAGTCAAGAAAAGATGAAACTCCTTTCTGTTTACATGCTGCACTTTTAATGATGCTAAGAAGTAAAGCTCACAATGGATGTTGCCAGCAGCACCTTCTTTATTCTTGACAGGATTATTACCTCCTGGTGCTCCACCTCATCAAACGGAAAGCATTGCAGTTAGATGGATTCCCCCTCTTGAAGACTTAAAGGTGTACTAACAGAGTCTATGCTGACCTTTCTGAGTCTTGTTATTTGCTCTTTTTCTCTTTTAAGCCCCAGGAAAGTCTTATTAGTTGGAGCGCTCAGTTTTTTAGGCAGGATAAGGTTGCTTTTTGTCTTCTTGAAAGCAATATACAAGATATGATTTGTATATAATATTCTCATAATAATTCTACAAAATAATATATATCTTAATAAAATAAGTGTAAATACATTTTAAATAAATAATGTATTGTCTATGCCGTTAATAAATACTGTTACGGTACATAAGTATGGAGGCTTATTTCTGCCACTGAATAAACATAAAAAGGGTCATTTTGAGTTTATATTTCATATTTCAGACTTTTCTTTTCAGAGGAGTTTATCTCGCAACTTTTTTTCTTACATTTCTGACTTCATCTTGACTTTTTTTCTCAAAATTCTGATTCATCTCGTGATTTTTTTCTTGCAATTCTGAGTTTTTCTCGCAACTTTTTTTTCCCCCGCAATTCTAACTTCATCTTGTGACTTTTCTTGCAATTTTGAGTTTCTCGCAACTTTTTTCTCAGAGTTTTGACTTGTAACTTTTTTCTCACAATTCTGAGTTAATATTATTGCAATTTTTTTTCTCGCAATTCTGACTTTATCGTGTGACTTTTCTTGCAATTCTGAGTTTATCTCGCAACTTTTTTCTCAGAGTTCTGACTTGCAAATTTTTCTCGCGCAATTCTGACTTTATCTTGACTTTTTTTCTCGCAATTCTGATTCATCTCGTGATTTTTTTTCTCACAATTCTGAGTTTTTCTCGCAACTTTTTTTTTTCCGCAATTCTGACTTGTAACCTTTTTCTCGCAATTCTGATTTATCTTGTGACTTTTTTCTCACAATTCTAACTTCATCTTGTGACTTTTCTTGCAATTTTGAGTTTATCTCGCAACTTTTTTTCTCAAGAGTTCTGACTTGTAACTTTTCTAGCAATTCTGTTTCATCTTGTGACTTTTTTCTTGCAATTTTGAGTTTATATTCTTGCAATTCTGAGTTTATTTATCTCAACTTTGTTTTCGCAATTCTGAGTTTATCGTGTGACTTATTTCTTGCCATTCTGAGTTTATACCTCACAATTCTGAGTTTACTTTTTCACATACACTCAGATTTGCCTGAAAAAAAGTCAGGAAAGATAAAATGGCAGAAATAAGCTTCCATTCATAAGTGTATAACAACTAAATGAAAGGGAAGTTACATGTATTAAATGTTTTAGAGATCACATTCATATGTATTTAACTGTATTCCATATAACAAGTTTTCTTATAACAAATTGCCCTTATATAATTCATAAATGACACATTAATTCATAAAATTTAGCATAATTCATGAAAAAAATATTACAAACTTTCTGATGAATAATTCTAATCTATGTAGAAAAATCTGCATGGGAATGATGGGGATTCATTTAATCTCTGAGACACAAGTTTAGAAAAAAAAAAATGTTTACCAAAAAGATTCATTCAGATTTGTTCACTGATTCTTTCTGTAAAAAAAAAAAAAGTGATTAATTTAAATCATTCACTAAAACTATTTGTAAATAATCGGTCATTACCCCCCC
>NW_015627984.1:83266-87474 GCF_001515625.1 Sinocyclocheilus rhinocerous
TTCCCCCCCCCCCCCCACACACACACACACACATTATTCAATAGAATTGCGTATTTAATCATTAGTAGTGTTTTTACAAATAAAGTATTTCGCTTTGGATGCATCCGATTGAATGTAGCTGAACTAATTTCATTTAGCTTGAAGCTTGATTAGCTAGTTTCAAAGAAGCATTCCCAACACGGATGTTAACCAAACTATAATGAGATTGTTACAAGCTTGATTTCACATGTTTAGAAATTTAGAAATGTAGAATTTTTAATGTGTCACAATGCAATTTACAACATAGCACAAGTATGCATTGCATTATCAGTGTCACCACTAGGGGTGCTATACTGTACATTAGCATAAATGGTCTTCTTCTGCTGTCACGGTGGATAGCGTCACTTTCTTCTTCTTCTGTTATGTTGGAACCAGATCCATGAATAATAGCAAATCTGGCACAGAAAACTGTGGTAACTCTATCGCCCTCTTGAGTATGGAAGTTTGTGCGCTTGCAACATATTAGCCAATAATTTGTGTCTGGCTTATATAGAACATGTTTCTGGCCTGAACTGTTTTGTATTTTTTCCTCAAAATGTCACTCTTTATGATTGGTCTACACCTCCCCTTCTTCTTTATTTTCATTCCATTCATGCATTTCTCAGAATACCTCCTTAATGAAATGCATCCCATAATAGGGGTCTGCTGTGCTTTCCTATTTCACATATGGGGGCAATTCTTCCTGACCTTTGTTTTAGAGAATTCCTTTATATAGAAGCTGCCATATCCATCAACGGCATATCTATATATGCAGCAGGTTCAGATAGTTTGCTTTGACATTTAGCAGGATGCTAACTGTTCTGGATTGTCCACATATAATGCTGGCAACCTGCAACAAAAACCAAACCGTCTCGATAAGAAAACATCTGCTGTGTTTCACAACATGTTAACTGGTGACACTAGCTATACTTTCATCCATGTTGCAAATTTAATAATAATAATAATAATGATGATCATCATCATAATAATCATAACCATAATCATAATAATAACAATCATAGTATTATTATTATTATTATTGTTGTTGTTATTATTATTATTATTATTATTATTATTATTATTATTATTATTATTATTATTATTATTATTATTATTATTATTATTATCTTGTTGAACACCAGCAAACAAAATAAATACATAAATAAATAAATAAATAATAAACTTATTTGAATATATTATATTATACATATTATGATATTGTTTTTATTCCAAAAATTCTATTGCAGTTTTATAATAAACAAGCAAACAAACAAACAAATAAAAAGTGTGTTTTGGAACATGTATTTACATTATGATATCTCCCTCTTGTTGAAAATAAGAAAGTCATTGTGTGAAATACTCTCAATAAATATTTTACATATATTACTGATATTACTTAATTAATCCTATGTTAGTATCTATTTATTTGTTTGTTTGTTTATTTATTGAGATGAAATACATATCAAATAAGAAAATACATATGTGAAAATAGTATTACAACAATAACTTACAATATGAATACATATTACATTACTAGTATTTCAGTATTTTTTATATTTATTTATTTATGAATGAAGTCATAATTTGGAGATGTATAATTACCATTTTTACTGTTCAAAACAAAGCTTAAAGCAAAGTAATGCAAAGTCTCTTTTCTGATATTTCATTCACACAACACACTAATATCCTTCCTGCATTGAAGGCAGCATCACTGGCACAGCCTCCGCTGATTATTAAAGGGCCAGCAAACAGATCCGGGCCTCGTCTCTCCAACCGCGTCTGGCATAGGCAGCAGGGTACATCCCAGCGGCCCTCCAGCCAAAATCAGACCATCCCATTCAGCATTTGCTCGGCGCAGAACAGCTGAAGTGCCATTGTGACTTAATGGCGTTGATGGTGGCGGCCCCTCGATCCCAACACCGGCCCCTGACACGAGCTCTCAGGTACTTACAGCCCACAGCACAGATGGGGAGCCGTACGTGACAGAGACACCGTTTCCAAGCCAATTATCGCAGCACTAGTCCCGAGCGAGACACCAATCTCGTTTATGCCAAACGCCGTCTTCCCCGTTTCAGCCAACGCAATTACAGAAATGCATTGGAAGGGGCAGGAACGAGAGAAAGACCATTAAAAACAGGACTGTGTGAATCTGTGCACTTTATATTTAAACGACTTGAAGCTTTTAGCCTTGACAGCCAGATTCAGAAGTTTTTCAAGGGCAAAGCTGGTTTCAGGGCTTTAGATGAAGCCTGGCTTTTATATGCATTCAGCGAGCAGTCAGGAACGGGGCGCAAAAGCCAGCTTAGATTACACAGATAAAAGGTCACGGAGCCACTCAATCGCTGTCAAAATGCTCCATTTTTTTAAAGTGTCCTTTCTTCACTTCATTACTGTTCATTGATTTACTTTCTTTGTGTGCTGGCGTTCTGACACACACCAATTTGCTGTCATTTTTCCTGCAGACATGTTTGCGCTGCCCACCTTTTCCCCTGGATCTTCTTAAGCATTGTGCCGCCGAATGCAATTATACATGAAATAAGTATCTTCAAACGTTAAGGTGGCTTGTTGCATGGCTTTGAAGGTTTAGAAGGAACTATTTTCTTTTATAAAGAGCAGTTTAATGCACTTTTTGAATGTACGTAGGGATGACTCTGTTCATATAAGAGGGGATGTTGGTGGTCAGTATAATCTCATATACACTAACTGCCAGAAGTTTGTAGACGGTGGAACCGAATTAGTTCCCTTTCAAGAGAACTTCGAACTGCGTCCTCTGGGGGTCGCTATGGGGAACGCCTCGTCGTGACCCGTGTCTAAAGCATACATTCAAAAAACACCAACAACATGTTGGCCGGCGACAGCCCATGACGTCACTACCGGTGCGACTATAGTATAAATAGGCACCGGGAGAACACGTCATTCTCTTCTTTGTCTTCATTGACTGTTTTGTTTGAAGCGTGCATTCCGTAGTAAGAGCGATCTTTCTGCCTTCATTATGGCGAGCACTAGCAAGACGTTTAGAAGATGTGTGCATCCGTGTTGTCGTTATTTGACACCTGATGACACACATGATCTTTGCGTCTTTTGTTTGGGCGAAGAGCACGCACGCGATGTCCTCGAGGGGGTAATCTAAGGTAACTGTAAGCGTTTTTCGATGAAAAAGCTCCGGTCTCGTTTGTCTCTCTTTTCGAGGAGAGAGGAGCAGCCGTCTGCTCCCCGCGGTTCAGGGCCCGCCGTTGCTGAGGCACGGACGAGAATGAGCTCGTAGGGATCGCAGGCGGATCTGGCCGATGAGTTTAAAGAGGGGCTTTCCCTCTCGCGCTCGTCGGCTGAGGACAAGAGTGAGCCGCTGGAGGATGATGTTATTTCCCTAACATCGTCTGATCCAGGGGCCAGTGCTCTGCTGGGTTTGGCCCAGGAAGAGCAGGAGATGTCTGAGGAGGGCGAAGAGACTGAGCCCTCCCAATCCTCTGGCCCTGCGTATGATGAGCTATTGGAGGTTATGGATCGCGCCACGGCGAGGCTTGACTTGCCGTGGAAGTGGGCCAAGAAAGTGATGTTGCGAGGTCATCTCGATGAGCGTTATCTTTCTGACCATAGCCCTCCAGCTCAGGTGAGCCTTCCTTTTCTTCCTGATCTCCATACAGAGATCGAGAAGGAATGGAAGCTGCCGTTTTCCTCACGCATCCATCGGTTCCAGCATACGAGTTATGCCAACATCGAGGGGATGCGAGAAAGCGGCTATGAGAAGATGCCCCTATAGAGAAACGCTGGCCAGCTGTCTCTCTACGGGTGAGACAGCCTATCTTAAGACTCCCTCCTTGCCATCTAAGCTTCTTTAGGATACATCGCGCTTAAATGGTAGGGCATACGCAGCAGCAGGTCAGGCTGTCGCTTCGTTGCACACGATGGCGGTGCTTCAGGCGTATCAGGCTGATCTACTGAAAGACCTGTATAAAGGTGAGGGCCTTTCTCCCGATGAGGTAGCTGAGTTGCGCCGCACCACAGATCTCGCTCGCCGTGCTACTAAGCAGGCTGCCTCTGCTATGGGCAGGTCCATGGTGGCTATGGTGGTAACTGAGAGACATATGTGGGTGAACCTGGCAGATATCGGGAAGAAAGAGAGGGGCTTTCTTCTCAATGCTCCGGTTTCGCCTTCCGAACTTTTCGGTACCTCCGTCGAGACGGTGGTT
>NW_015627984.1:87715-91812 GCF_001515625.1 Sinocyclocheilus rhinocerous
CTTCATTCCACGAAGGTCCAGGTCTGAGCCCGAACAACCCAGGGGTCCTGGCCCATCTCGGTCTGAGGATCAGAGACGAGCACAGAAGGCAAGTGTCGCGGCTCGCGCTCCTCCCCCACCTGCGGGTAGGGAAGGTAGGCAAGACCTAAGGGATGTGATCCAGACGAGGCATCAGCGCTTTCGTCCGGATCAGAGTGATACTTGAGTATCTACTCATTTCCCTCGGGGGGTTTAACATCTGCCCTTATATTCCCCTTCCTAATTCACCTGTTCCATGGTGGGTGAGTATGTTTAATACGCTATATATATATATATAGCGTATTAAACATACTCACCCACCATGGATTCAGAAACCGGGTTCTCGACATGCAGTGATTACCTCACTCGTCGATGTTATATCCAGTCAGTATGATAGCCCTGGTTCCGGCTTCATGCTTCCTGGATCATGCGGCCAGATCACAGGCTTCTGCGGGAGCCTTCTTGATCATCAGGCCCCCGGCACGGCACTGCAAAATTTCCTGGACGTCTGGGCTGGGCTTATTTATTCAGGCTGCCCTCTCTGGTACGCCGTATCTAGGTCGCCCTGAGGGGCTTCCTGGCCACCAGGAAATCACCTCTTGCTGAGGCATCGAGCGGGAAATATAGGTGGCATTTGCGAGAACCTTCTTGTGAAATGCTGTCTCAGGCAGTGCTCCCCTCGTCTCAGAGGGTTATCTTTGAGCTTGCCACTCCCGTTTGGCTCAGTACTTCCGGGCATCTGTGAGCAGATGCTTGGGAAGCTCTTAAATCCATGCTATGTGTTTTTTGAATGTATGCTTCAGACACGGGTCACGACGAGGCGTTCCCCATAACGACCCTTAGAGGACGCAGTGTCTCGTTCCCTACTCAGGGAACCATGGTTACATAAGTAACCTGAGACGTTCTTCAAGATCGTTCTTCAAGATTTTTTTATTTTTATTTTTTTTTAATAAGTCTCTTATGCTCACAAAGCCTGCATTTATTTGATTAAAAAAATATTGTCAAAATCTAAATATTAGAATGATTTCTGAAGGATCGTGTGACAATGAAGACTGGAGTAATGATGCTAAAAATTCACCTTTTATTGCAGGAATAAATTACATTTTACTATATATTAATTCAAATAATATTTCACAATATTACTGTTATTACTGTATTTTTTACATTATTTATTTATTTGTTTGTTTATTTATTAAAAAATGCGGTCTTGGTGAGCAAAAGAGATTCCTGAGCCCAAAAAAAAAAAGTTAGTTTATTTAGTTAGTTTTTTAGTTAATTTAATGGGTGAGTTGCAGTGAAATTTTAGTTTTATTGAGATGCTATTATAGCTTTATTAATAATTTCAAATAGTTTTCTTTTTTTATTTCATTTAGTTGCATGTTATTATTATTATTATTATTATTATTATTATTATTATTATGTCTATACAGTTTTTATTAATTTTTATTTTAGTTTTTAGTTTTAGTTATCTTAGGACATGAAGTGAAACTGACTGAAAATGACATGTTATTTGGAAAAAGAATAAAATTATTTTCTTTAACTTAATTAATAATGAATATATTCACTTATACCATTATACAATGTATAATTAAAAATTATTAAAACATAAACTAATACTTACAGTGTAATAAATATATTCTATACTTCTTCAATATGATGATTTTTTTGTATTACTAAAACAATATTATAATTAGTAAAACAATGACTAAAATATTAATATAACATTATAACTAGTTTATATTATGACATAATATATAATTACAATTATTTAAATGTATACTCCTATTTTACTGTACTAATTCTATAATGGTTTTTTTTAACCTTTTTCTTTCTGTCATTTCTGTCCACTGCATATGTGACAGTGCCAAACGTACTGCTGCCCTGTACGTCTCATCCTGCATAAATAAAGTCATGGTAAATAAAGATTAAATGCATCTATAATGCACTTAAATGCAGTTAGCAAGATTACATCAAATCCAATTTTTCATGGAGACATTGAAAAGGCAATTGAGATGACACCATAATGGTGGGTTCTGGTGCCCGGCAGGATACGGGGAAGCCAACTGCTCCCACTGATGGAGTCCCTGTTCTGCCGCCATAACATGACAGAAAACTCAATTACCCCTCCTCCCCACCCAACAGAACGGCCTTGTTTACTAGAAATTGATTCTGGCCTGCCCAAGCCAGCGACCAGCTGTCCATTCTTCATAATGGCCTCCGAGGGACCCAGCGCTCCACATCCAGTTAGGCCAATTGTGTCAATATTCATGGCGCCAATAGCTTTATCAAATTAGCGATTTAAAAAAAATGGTAAATAGAAAATGGATTAATGTTGGAGTGGGATAATTGCACATGCTTAACCACGCACCTTTGCTTGTTATTTATTCTCTCCTGAACATTAATACATCTGCGATGAGATTGTTTTGGTGGTAATGGCTTTCGTTTGACTTGTTGAAATTGATCATTAGACAGCCCTCATAAACTAACATCATAATATTTGTCAGATGGCCGTTATTTGCACCATATCATTCCTTTCTGCCTCATTTTCTACTGCCCACACAAGTTTATCAGTTATTTTCTTCAATTAAAATCTCTTTACAGCTCCAAATTCACAGAGCACCAAGATATTTCCAGTTAAATAAGAGTATATGAAGATAAATTAGATTTTGATCAGGACAATACTTCTCACGATACATGATTTCCTCTTGTCCTCTCCTCCCCTTGTCTTTGCGCATTAAACATTAATTGTTCAACCCCAAATATTTTTTGTTCTTGCATTATTTATTCCCCTTCATGTCGTTTCAAACCCATATGTGAAACACAAAAGGCGAAACTCCTTCCATATTACAGTTTGTCGAACACCATAAAAGTGTGGTCACATTATTGTAATTTCAGTTAAATTTAGCAAGAAAAAGGTCCATTTTATCATCAATAGTCTAGCGATGCATGAAGCACAGTCTTTTTTTGGTCAACATGGCGAATTCGCATGCACAACAGCAAACACGTTCCGTGGGAAAATCTTTTGCGAGAAATTGCATCCATTTGAATTTAAATGACTGGATTTCGCCCATGAAAATTTGTCAAAGAACGGTAAATGTGACCACACTTTTTTGTTTGACTTATGAATTCATGAAAATTAAAATTAATGAAAAGATGAATGAATTAAGAATATATGATATTTATTTTTTCTTATATACATTTTTAGTTAATGATTGAAATGTTTTGCATTCGCACGAAATTCCCAATCCTGTCGATTCCATCTGAAAAGTCTTGATTTCGCCCACTAAAATTTGCCAAACAAAGGTAATTGTGGCCACACTTTAAACTTTTAAAAATGTGACCACACTTTAAAAAAATTTTTCATGCTACTTAATTTGTTCGCTAACTTTCTGTAAGGAACAATTAAAATAAAATAAAATAAAATAAAATAAAATAATGTCTTTATTCATTGATCATCTGTGTATTTCATTTTATATTGTGCGTGAACCCTGAGGCTTGACGTAGTAACTATAAATATTCTTTCTTGTCCAGTGTTTGCTTTATTTCTCTCCGTAAGTTATGACCAATACATATGTTTTCGTACTATTTTAAACTAACGTTGCAAGTACTTCTTAACCCACTAACACAAGAGCTTTTGAAGCCTCTGCTGTTGTTGTGTCTCTAGTAGATTTTTTGTTGTTATTCCATCTCTGAAGTTTCCCTTTTAACTGTGAAACAATCAGGGTTGCCACCTTGTGGACAGACTAATTAGTGCAACAAAAATGTGAGCTGAGTGTACAGTACATGCAGTTAGGAAAACTGGGATATGTACAATATGCTAATTACCATATTTATGTAATGTATACTGTATGCATACCCTAGCTTATGATTAAAAAATTAAACATACTTAGTTTGTAAATGTCATTCATGACAAAGTCCGATTTTTTAATCTGAATGCAAACGCAGGATAGATGCTAGATTTTTACTTTTAAATCTCACCTATATCTGAACTTTATTAAGATTAAACATTAAATATATGCAGACACACACACACACACATATATATATATATATATATATATATATATATATATATTATT
>NW_015627984.1:91825-94672 GCF_001515625.1 Sinocyclocheilus rhinocerous
TTTTTTTCTGAACATAACATGCTTCGTCTTATTTGCTGTTTTAAGTCATTCTGAAGTCTTGCAGGGAAACCTATAGTCATCTCGCTTTGCGACCTGAAGAGTTTCACTCAACAGTACTGGATGCACCTCATTTACCGCTTTCGGCTCTTTGATGTTTCAAAAGTTTAAACCGTCGGAAGTCTGTGCAATGTGGGCCTGGCAGCCTAATTATCCGCTTATTGCAAAACATCTGAATCCAAAAGTCTGTCTGAACATGTTGCTGTGCTCAGGAGGTGTGGGGGGAACTATACATTTTATGATAAAATCTTGTGCATGTCTTCAAGACACAAGAGAGAGAGGTTCGTTTTTTGAAGCGCATGTAATTTAACATAACAAACAATAACATAACAACAGAGACATTTAACCCTGTTTGGTAGACGATTGTTACGGAAACTGTATCTGCTGAAAACATAAAGAAATCTAACAGAATAAAGTGACTAACACCACTGACGCTATCTGTAATACCAAACTCAAATAAATAAAGATAAAAAAGGAAAAATCTTAAAAAAATAATAATTTTACAAATTCTTAGAACTTTACATTTCCCATTTTATATTCAGATTAATGTTCAGATTAAATTTCAGTGACTCTAAAAATGTCATGTGGTGTAACCATTAAGTTAAAAATAATATATTTATTCTTTACACTTTAACTACATTTGAATGTTTCAATTATTAAATAAAACAATGTATATCAATAAAGTAAAATTAATTTTTAAAACAAATATCATATATTCTTAACTCAAATATTATTATTATTATTAATTTATTTTTTTTACCATATGATATTTTACAACCTGTCATAAAAAGGTACAATTATGTGATATTTTAAGAGTTAACAAGTCTTGAGTCTTCATGACAAAATTTTCTGTCGCACAATATATACACGGTCCCAGTATGGCAGACAACATTTTTTAAAACATTTATAATTTAACAAAACTAATAATAAAATTAGCTGTTAAATAGTTTGACACAAAATTCTTAGAAATTTACTTTTTACATTTTGTATTCATGTTGGTGAAAACTTTTGCCATTTTAAATCCAGATTAAATGTATTTACTCTAAAAAATGTCATGTGGTGTAACCATAAAATAAAAATGTATATATTTTGCTTATTTGTTTCTTTCTTTATTTTTTTATCTCCATTGAACAAAATATTAAACTAGACTAATTAAAGGTTCCTTTCAACATTTTAAAAGGTTCATTCTTCATTGTGATATCAGGACAGTTGATCCACCCTGACACTTTTGACATTATGTCCCCTGAAAATGTATTATTATTATTATTATTATTATTATTATTAATTTGTTTATCATACCAAAAGTGTATTCATATATGTACTATAAAAAATGCTGACTGATTGATTGATTGATTGATTGATTGATTGATTGATTGATTGAATGATTGAACGAACAAACAGAATTGGACCAAAAAAAGTGAATCAGTGTTTACAGTTTTGAGGGAAATCAGCCAACATATTATATAGTTACATATAATTATATACTTATAGTTGTCTGTGCATATAGCTTCAGCAATAATAAAGTGGGGAGGACCAGGACCCCTTTGGCTGGACAGAAGAGATGATGAAGATACGAACAGGGGCGATGTCAGGGACAGTTGGTGGAGGTCACTCGCTCTCACCTTGGGAGTTCTTGGCGGAAAATCTCGGACAGGTTTACACATATCCAGCCTCTCATGCACAAATAAACATGCAAACGTCGGACAGCTTGGGGGTTTGGACGCGCTCTGTGGGGAATTCCAGGCTAATGCTAATGCCAGTTCATCACTTTAGCAATAGACTAAACAGCCATGAATCTGCAGAGGCTGCATATGGTCCAAGGTTAAAGAGTTATTGGCCTGAGAATGCATATGAATTGACTCTGGCTGAGATTTCATGTTTGCTGTACGTTGCCAAGCCAACACTTCTCATTTCCATTTAGTTTAACTTGCTAAGTTAACTAAAATAGCTAAAACTGAAACTGAAATAAAAAATATTTAGAGCTATATATACATAAAAAACTAAAAAAATGACAAGAACAAACAAGAAAATTACTAAAACTTTAACTAAAAAAAGATTCAGATGTAACCCCCTTTGTAATCTTTAACATTTTCATAAGTAACTGTAATTTAATTACACATTTTTTCTCAGTAACTGTAACTGATTACAGTTACATTTATTTTGTAATTAATTACGTAACTCTGTTACATGTAACTAGTTACTCCCCAACACTGACTGTAAAGAGAACGTCTCAGGTTACTTATGTAACCATGGTTCCCTGAGTAGGGAACGAGACACTGCGTCCTCTAGGGGTCGCTATGCGGAACGCCTCGTCGTGACCCGTGTCTGAAGCATACATTGAAAAAACACCAACAACACGTTGGCCAGCGACAGCCCATGACGTCACTACCGGTGCGACTATTAGTATAAATAGGCGCCGGGAGAACATGTCATTCACTTCTTCGTATTATACACACATAACCACCAGCACATGAAATACATATATATATATACACATATATACTGTATATATATAGAATGGATCATACTCATCCACCATGGTTCGCGCGCCGGAACCCCGTTCCAGAGGCGATTCCAGAGAAGCCTCTAGTGCCGACCTGCTGCGGCTGCGTATGCCCTGACATTCGAACGAGATGTCAAGGAGGGAGTCTTAAGAGAGGACGTCTCACCCATAGAGAGATAGCTGGCCAGCGTCTCTCTATAGGGGCATCTTCTCATAACCGCTTTCGCGCATCGTCTCGATGTTGGCATAACTCGTATGCTGGAATCGATGGATGCGTGAGGAAAAAC